>NC_136935.1:51653310-51755810 GCF_949987615.1 Pollachius pollachius | reverse complement strand
ACACACTAACGCACAGGGCGGTCTCTCCAACTTCACAGAACACTGCCCGTTCTCCGCTGGTGTTTCTGACGCGTTGACGGGGAGAAATCTAAATGAAACGGCGCCGGTTTCCATAATTGACACGTACTTGTTTGGACAGCGGGAACGCTTTCTCCTCTTTAAGGCGGCGGTGGACCGACCAATCAAACGGCTGGCTGACAAACCAACCTTAAGCCCTTCATTAAGCGAATCAGGAGAAACGTCGACAGTTAGTGGCGGGTGGGACACCTCAAATAAAGGTTCCTTCCTCGACAGTTGAGTGTAATTACATTCCTTCCGTTAATTTTAGCGTCAAAGGCGGAAAACATTTTCCCAAAGCCGAGCATCTGAGTGCTGGTGCGAGCGCTGGGTAAGAGACGTCCTCCTCCACATCAGAGCCCAGCCAATCAGGCGCTGCGCATTTCCGTTGAGCGCTGAGGACGAGCGAGACGTAAAGATACGACGCCGCTCCGCTTCGAGGCTGAAGGGCGTCTGCAGCGTGTCCCGTACGACACAGCGGCTTCAAACCGGGAAACACACGGAGCAAAGCCTGTTTCCGCGAGAGCAGACACCAAAACCAGCAGACACCAAAACCAGCAGACACCAAAACCAGCAGAAACCAAAACAAGCAGAAACCAAAACCAGCAGACACCAACACCAGCATAAACCAAAACCAGCATAAACCAAAACCAGCGGGTTCCATCCAGCCCACCGAAGCCTCGGCTCCCCTGGACCAATCAGGAGAGACCCTCTCTCCCGCAGTTTGTTTACACGGTTGAGGTGGTGCGGCGGCGGCGGCGGCCATGTTGTTTACCTGTCATGACTTCCTGCTTGGGGATTATTCCTTGTGTGGGGGCGGATAAACAATCCCGGGCGTACGGCGACACCTGCGAGGCGGCGTCCACGGGGTGGCAGGCCCTTCGCGGGTGCTCCGGATGCTGCATTGGGTGCTGGGGGCGGCGGCGGGCGTGCGGGGAGGCGGTGGACAGCGGGGAGCCCCCGGGGGAGGCGGGGGGCCGGTCGGGGGCATGCTTGTCGTTGCAGAGTCGGCCCTGGCACTGGTGGCGTTTGTGCTGGATGAAGAGCAGGATGTCGGCCAGGGGGAAGCGGGCGTGGCACTGGCCACAGGTCAGCAGGTCGGGGTCTCCCTTCAGGGGCTCCCCCAGCCTGGGGGGCTCCAGGAGCTCCTCTTCTGCCAGGACGCCCGACACCGGCTCCGCTGTGGGGGGGGGGGGGGGGGGGAGACAGGCGGTCGGTTACAGGCTCACATAAGGGTATATGTACGAGGGTTAATGGGGCTGTGGAGGTAATTGATTTGTGATTGAATTAGCTCATCGGGGGGGGGGGGGGAATGGGGTCGCATGGGTGGAGAGAGAGAGAGAGAGAGAGAGCGAGAGAGAAGAAGAAGGTGGGAGGAGAGAGGAGAAGGAAAGGAGAGCAGGGTGTTTCGATAAGGCCTAACATGGCTCCGCTCGCTGGGAGCCAAGTGATTAAGTTGGTGACCCTCTTTATTGTGCTGCCAATCTCGCGTTTTAATGAACCTAACACCTCTGAGAATCAAAAAATAGATTCTAATTTGAGTTCAAGATGATTGGACCCCATTTTGTTACAAGTGCTGGGATCTGGTGAACCGAGGTTAGACAGTGAGGGGTGAATGTGGAGTAGGTCCCTGAAGCAGGAGAGAGGACTCATCCAGACACGGAGCCACGGTCCACAGTCCCAACCGGGACGAGGAGATAAGACGTGATGAATCCTCACCAGCGTTCCACCTTTAATTCTGTGTCGGGTCAGGAGATAAAGGAGGGAGGCACTATGCTAAGATAGCCCCCGACGCTCCAGTGTTGGACGCATTAACAATGTGGGGATTCCCGGCTGCAGTACAAGGCTTATCTCCACACCGTATGAGCCACAGGGAACGGCCAGAACAGGTTTCAGATGGAAATAGGTTTCTTTGCGGTGAATACGAAAACGATAAGTAAAAAAAAAAAATGTTTTTTTTACATCCACCCAAACAATACTCACAAAAAGAATTCACAACATATGATTAAATGATAAAATCCTATGTAATCATGTGAAAGTTAAACATGGATGTTATGTCGTATTAAAGGCCTTAGTCTCACTACAGCTGGTGGATATTAAAAATGGTAAACACAGTCCATCTCATTCATCAGTTGGCCTGTTTGCATCTCACCATATCTTACTATCTGTTGTGTTAACGTCCCTATAATCGCCTCCCATTTATTTGTATGAAGGAAGGATGGCTTTTAAAAGGATGACTTTTTAATGCCTTCCTGTGAAAAACACAAAAATCCATTAACTCTTGAAGCTTACTTTAACCTTACTTAATGAAAGATCTCTAAATTCGATTATATCTTTTCCAGGGGAAATTCTGCTCCTTCCTGCCATTTTAGGTTGATTTAAGACATTATGAAAATAATAATTGGCTATAATAAAAAATTATAAAACACAAGGCTTAGGCCTAGAGTCAAGTAAACGATCAAGTAGGCTATTCCTAATAAAAACGAATGATGGCGCTTGGTCAAGCAATAAATGGATCAAATAAATAGACCAAGTTCAAGTTCATAGTATAGTGGTATAGGAATCCGAGCGTTGCGTGCCCCCTACCGGCCAGACCTCCCACAACACCACCGTAATGAAGGCATTCCGTGCGGAGCTGCCTTCTCCCAACCCTCGGGTAGTCCAGCTGGAGCCTAACCACCATGTGCCCAAACACTAAAGAATGAACACATGAAGGCTTCCCGATAACACAAGATTCCCCCAAATCATGTCTTCAACATGCAAAGGAGTCGCATGGTTTATCCCCTCGCTCTTCTGACCATAATGGTTAAAGAAGCCTCGCAGGAGGCACAACAGCTCGGGAACTCAATCGCGCACAACTGCAATTCAACACAGAAACGAGGCACTTCTCCAGAGGTGCGCGACGCAGTGAAAGCTCCGGAGTAAACAAACGTGGGAACCTTTCAGAACCTCCTCAGATAATCAAACGATGGAATGCAAGTCGAATGCGGCTGGTCGAAAGCTTCGACTGTGTGTGGCTGAATGTGTCTGGCCGAGCGGGTGAACTGGAGAGGCTGGAGGGGGTCGACCTCCTCTGAGCGGGTCTACGGCGGGGGGGGGCTGGATGTGGTCGACCTTCTCCGAGAGGGTCTGTTGTGCAAAGGCTGGAGGCTGTCGACCTCCTCCGAGCGGGTCTACGATTGGGGGGGGGGGGGCTGGATGTGGTCGACCTTCTCCGCTCCTCCGGAATGGGTCCCTGAAGTGAGCGCAGAACACGAGGTCTTCCGGAGACCAGCGGGCTCCATGGAGACACGGTTCGTGGCCATGGCTCTCTGGGATAACCGTCCCAGTGAGGTGAAGAACCACACAGGAGAGAGAGAGAAATGCCTCCAGAATGAGTCGCTACACACGGGTCCATAGGAAGCGTATTATAGGAAACTTTACTCCACATGGTCCGCCTGTGAGGTGACTGAACGCAAAGGTCCTCCACGGCTCGTATGGATGCCCTTTAATGGCGAAAGAAGCGGTGACGGTTACGTTTCTACCCTCTCTCAAACCACAAAACCTGAAGAACCAACAGCCCGAGCTGCGTCTCCACCGAACGTGAACTTCCATGGAACCTGGTCGCTCATTCGGACACACGAGTGTCCCCATATCTCCAACATCTACCCAACTGCCGCGACCAGCCGACCACCGTCTCCTGCGGTCCGTCAAATAAGTTCCTCCGCGTCTCCAAGAACCCGAGTTTGGAGTAAAAAGCGCAAAACGATGTCGAGATGAAAGCGGCTACTTACGCGTAAAGTCCCGTTTGCTCAAGTGCTGCGGCTTGCCCTGCTTACGGCGAGACATGGTGGCTCTGCGGGATCCAAGCTCACATCGGAACTCCGGCGGCGAGGTAAGAGTCCGGAGGAAACGTCTTCATGGATGCTCTGCTACCGAGAGTAGTCGCGGCGGATCACGCGGACGGAGAGGCGCTCGGAGCGGTGCGCCGTGCGGAGGTCTTCATGACTTTCTGAACACAGAGGAGGAGGACGGGGGTACGGCGAAGCCCCCCCTGAGCTGCAAGTTCAAGTGCGGACGTGACGTTTCCTGCGAACTTGAACGTCAGAGAGGTGATGGACGCGCAGGAGGTGGGCAGGGCAAAGGGGGCGAGGCGTGCGTAAAACCAATGGACGCTCATTACGGGCTACCCTATGGAGAGACCCCAAGACGGCCAGTGGACAGAGGGGAGGGGGGCGGGAGAGAGAGAGAGAGAGAGAGAGAGAGAGAGAGAGAGAGAGAGAGAGAGAGAGAGAGAGAGAGAGAGAGAGAGAGAGAGAGAGAGAGAGAGAGAGAGAGTTGAGTATTCGTATTAAGTGTAACCTTATATTGGAACCTTTCTATTCATTATTTTATCTTAAGTGGGTCTGCCCAGGATTTGCATATTTTTAACGCTAGAATGAAACAATCAAATATGTTAATGTCCTGCAACACGTGTTGTAAGATCAACATTTACAAGGTTATAGATCTTTAAACACGTTTATTCTGAATTAGAAAGCAGGTCGAACGTTAGAGCTGTTATTATCACATACATCTATATTATTCATTGACAAATAGACCAAGATTGATAGTCTACTGAGTTACCATTAAAATAAACCTTTCTTTGTTATAGTTATTTGTCATTATAGCCGATATTAATATTTGCACTGCATAACCTCCCGTTAGGACCTTAGATTGATTCTCTAAAGGTTAAATCGTTCATCAAAATCAACAAGAATTAGTTTTGTTTTTCCTCGCCCAAAGCTTTATTTCACAAGGTGTTTCCAGTCATTACATCCTTAATGACAGCATTACGGATGTATACCTGATGGCCACTTAATAAAACTTGAGTTTTTTTCTACATGTATTTAATGTATAAGTATAAGGACATGCCCTCGTTAAAATATGTTTTGTTTTCCCTCCTAATAAATCTCTAAATATCTTGATTTAGCTCAATGTGTTTTCTTTTATTGAACTTGGCCTTGATCTTTATAACGAGGGTCACGTGATTTCAGGGCGACCCTTCCGTCGACGGACCCCAGGTCAGTACATCAGCCGGACCCCAGGTCAGTACATCAGCCGGACCCCGGGTCAGTACATCAGCCGGATCCCGGGTCAGTACATCAGCCGGACCCCAGGTCAGTACATCAACCAGATCCCAGGTCAGTACATCAGCCGGACCACAGGTCAGTACATCAGCCGGACCCCAGGTCAGTACATCAGCCGCACCCCGGGTCAGTGGATCAACCAGATCCCAGGTCAGTACATCAGCCGGACCCCAGGTCAGTACATCGGCCGGATCCCAGCTCAGTACATCAGCCGGACCCCAGGTCAGTACATCAGCGCCATCTATTGGTCGACTTTGAGAACACAGTCGATGTTCGCGCGTGTTTACCATTATGAAAACACGCTCGAATGGAAACGCATTGGTATGGAAAATGTGGCTGTTTTAAATCCGAAATAGCCTAAAAACTTACAAACACAAGCTTTCTGTTTGGTTTCCGTTATTTATTCTTTCTTTCTCTCTCTCAATTCAATTCAATTATATTCAAACAATCTTTATTGGCTTGAGAAACATACATCTATATTGACAAAGCAGGTGAACAATAAAGTAGGCTATATTCATCTCAGATATTACAACATTAAATAATCAATGTATAAAAGGTCAAATGTGGGCTATTACAAATTCCAGTGTCTCCTATAAATAGATCAATTAAAAATAGACTTGGAATACACAGTATTTATAATATGGAGGACGCGTGCAATCATTTTGAACAGACAGAAAAAGTGATGTTTCATCTCTCTCTCTCTCTCTCTCTCTCTCTCTCTCTCTCAATTCAATTCAATTCAAAAAAGCTTTATTTGCATGAGAAATATACATTTGCATTGCCAAAGCAGGTGAACAATAAAATAAACAGCATTATTAAATAAAAAGTAAAAAGGTCAGGTATATAGTATAATATATAATATAATAAGTATAAAATGTTAAATACAAAATATCTATCCATATCAAATGGTATACTATAAAAGTACTATAAAAAGTAAAATGTGCAATATTATAAAAATTACTAAAGTTACAGTATCTCGTATAAACATAAATTAAAGATACACTCTAAATACACAGTATTTACATTACGGAGGATTAGTGCAATTATTGTGTGCAGAGTGAGTCCAGGGGGATGAGTCTATGGGGAGTTTGAGGTCCTTTTCTTATCACAACAGGTGACAAATCTTGCTGCTGCGTTCGCACATTGTTGTATTTCTCCCAACAGTTATGGCAGTTTGTGAGCATCTGGAGTGTCTTTGAAGTCCTTGCATGCCTTTGTAATCCGTGGGAAGTGTGTATTCCTGATGTCTTCGTATGACTGGCAGGAAGTCAGGAAGTGCAGTTCTGTCTCTAGTTGGTTGTGTGTGCAGTGGGAGCACAGTCTGTCTTCTCTTGGGAGCCAGGTCTGTCTGTGGCGTCCCTTCTCGATGGCCAGGCTGTGTTCGCTGGCTAAGGGGACACTTTTCTGGGTGTAACTCTCTGTGGGTAAGAGCCTTGTTGTGGAGTGTGTTGCTGTTGCTTTCCTTAAGGTGGTTATACAATTTTAGGGCTCTCTTCTGAATTTTAATAATGATTGGATATCGTCCTAATTCTGCTCTGCATGCATTATTTGGTGTCTTTCTTTGGACTTTTAGTATTGATTTGCAGAATTCTGCATGAAGTTTCAATTTGATGTTTGTCCCATTTTATAAAGTCTTGGTTGGTGAGTGGGCCCCAGACTTCACAGCCGTAGAGGGCAATAGGCTCCATCACTGCGTCAAATATTTTTTGTCAGATCTTAATTGGGTCTAGTTTGATATTTCTTTTTATGGCATAAAATGCCCTCCTTGCCTTGTCTCTCAGGTCATTAACAGCTTTGTTGAAATTTCCTGTGGTGTTCATGTTTATGCCGAAGTAGTTTTTTGTTTGCTTTAGAGTAACCGTGTCTAGGTGGAATGTGTATTTGTTGAGGCTGGGTCTTTTTTCAAACATCAATATTTTGGTTTTACTAGGGTTCACTCTTTGGGCCCAGGTTTGAGAGAAGCTGTGCAGAAGATCTAGGTGCTGCTGTAGGCCTTCTTAGGTTGGGGACAGCAGCACCAGGTCATCTGCAAACAGCAGACATTTGATTTCGTCGTCTTCCAGTGTTATGCCGGGGGCTGCAGACTGTTCTAGTGTCCTTGCTAGTTGGTTAATGTATCTGTTGAACAGGGTTGGACTCAAGCTGCATCCCTGTCCAACACCCCGGCTTTGTGGGAAGAAGTCTGTTTCTTTTAACTGCACATTTGTTGTTTGTGTACATGGACTTTATGATGTCGTAAACTTTTCCTCCAAAACCACTTTCTATTAATTTAAACATAAACATTCTCTCTCTCTCTCTCTCTCTCTCTCTCTCTCTCTCTCTCTCTCTCTCTCTCTCTCTTTCAAACACACACACACGCACACACGCACACACACACGCACGCACACACACACACACACACACACACACACACACACACACACACACACACACACACACACACACACACACACACACACACAGACACTTGCTCTGACAGCTCTGACCATCTATCTCCTTTAATCTTGGTGCGCATGTCGCTGATATTACGCCACGTTACGTCCGTAGTCTCCAAACCAACCAACCGCGCGTCCCGACCTTCTTTAATAGGTCCATGGTCCCGCCATGCATGGGGGCCGGGCGCCCCCCAGCGGCCGCGGGGGGCACTGCAGATCGGGGCCGGGCGCCCTGGGCAGACCAGCCGTGTAACGCGAACGGTGACGGAGAAAAACTAAATTTCCCATGAGCACATGCGGCGACTCGAGTCAGAATGACGTGAGGCGCCGCATGTGTTCATGGGAAATGGAGGTTTTTTTTTTTGAGCGTCGAGCCGCCGGAAGTGGGTGCAGTAACACGTCATCCTGTAGCGGACCTAGAGGAGGACCGGCGGAGTACCACCCACCGGGCTGCTGTTTATCGACCTTTACCCGGTTTCTACCTTTTAATGTTGAACAGTGCGCTGCGGTAGTACTCGGACTAAGACGGATCGGACTAAAGGTGAGATTTGGGGTCATATCTGGTTAATATAAGGTTTATATAAGGTTTATATAAGGTTTAAGTCGAGGTGAGTCGGTCCGGCTTCCGCTGGTGGGTTCAGTCGGAAGGATTAATACCCCTGCGGACGGGAGGCAAGAGATAAACCATGATTAAATTCAGCGTTTATTGTTTATACATCAATCAAACATCATATTCTGGGGTTTTGATGGGCGATCTTTCGATACGCCAACGCAGAATCTACGGCGACTGACGAGAGGAAAACGGAGCGAATCGCGATTGCCCATATGTGTGATCCATTGATGTATTAATCTCTGATTACATTAGTTTATGACGAGTATTACTGTACTTAATGTAAGTATCTGGAATTTATCCGGTATTTGATGTTAACATTACACCTAATCTAACGTTGCACTAATACTTGTGTTTGTGTAATGTAATGCAGTGATCCAACATGAGGAAGCAAAATGACCTAGATCCCATTTAGCTTGTGCTGTTTAACTTGTGCTGTTGAACTTGTTATCAATCTACCTAATTCTACAGTCTCAAGCATGTATAAGAGAAAAGTAAACACTTTAAGACTGTGTTTTCATGCAGGGGAGATGGTAGCACACAGATACAAATAAGGTCGTTTAACAAACCTAGTGTGCTTTTGAGCTTATGTTTATTCATTAAATATGATTCTTTGCTCCCTTTTCCAGTAGAGGTGATTGTGAATAAGTGAGTGAATGTTCAACGTGCACAGTGAATACATACAGGCCAGCCTTACTCCCTAATGAGTGTTCAATCACACACAACACGTTCGTCAGGTTCTCTCTGATTGCGCACACACCTTGGTCATCCATTCTTCACAGTACGTCAGATGGTTTCAGTCCGGAGGGGCGTGCCACGTGTGATTAGAGATAGTACACCGTGTCACGCAACCTATCATCAACCAACACTCGGAGGGTAGAGCAGGGAGCTGGGTCGACACTCTGAACCCAAAGCACTGAACCCATACCTCGTCCACCGTCTCTCCGCTGGCCTGCAGCCCAGGGATGACAACCTACCAGGAGTTCATCCAGCAGAATGAGGACCGCGACGGGGTGCGCTTCAGCTGGAACCTGTGGCCCTCCAGCCGCCTGGAGGCCACTCGGCTGGTGGTGCCGGTGTCCTGCCTCTTGACGCCCCTCAAGGAGCGCCCCGACCTTCCCCCCGTCCAGTACGAACCCGTCATGTGCGGCCGGGCCAACTGCAAGGCGGTGCTGAACCCGCTGTGGTGAGTGGAGAGCCGCCCTGCCGCCTGTGGGGTTTTTCCGCTGTGCGCTGTTTGTGTTGGGCTTGTTTGTCTGTCGTCTTTCGAGGCTCCCCTGTTCAGGGGTCACCTAGACTCTGCCTAGCAACCCCCTCCCGACCCCTCATTATGTGTTGTACATCCTGGCAATTATTCAATGTCGTACTTAGTTGTGTAGCATCTTACCCTATCTATGTATTGATTACGGGGAATGGGTTAACCTAGTGATTGTTAGTGCTTGGCACTTGGTTCTATGAACATCCTTACTGTACCCACAGAGGTATATTGTTGTTTCTCTTTCTTCTGACAAATGTACTGATTGTAATTTGCTTTGGATAAAAGCATCTGTTAAATGTAAATGTCTTTACTTGGGCCGTCGTAAAAAGGTGACTCTGGGGTGACTAGAAGACAGGAGGTGATAGGATATCTCTTCATGATCCCGGTTAAAGTCTGACGTGCTTCAGACTCGTGGGTCCAGTGGTTTTGATCGCGTCCCGGTTTGGGCAAACAGCTTCATGGAGGCCGTGTTTGTGTTGCTGCTGCTGTTGCTAAGTCCTTCTTTTTAAATATTGAACCACTAGAGTTGTGGATGAATGAACGTCACACGATGATGGCGACTCCATTCTTTAAATGCCAACACATCAAGTTGGCTACACGTGCTGTCAAACTGCAATCGTTGAATTGCAGTTAGTCAGCGTGCTGCTTTCACAGTGGGGCAGAAGATGTTTAGTTGTTGTACATAATGTTTTGTTGTTTGTTTTTACAGTCAAGTCGACTTCAGAGCTAAAATATGGGCGTGCAACTTCTGCTTCCAAAGAAACCCAGTGAGTATTCATACCGACACAGTAACAAACGTCCTGTTCTAAAGTGTCGATGTGTACACGCTGTCTCCAGTGATACGATTGGACTGACACTCTGCGTCTAATCTCTGCAGTTCCCGCCCTCTTACGCTGGGATCTCCGATGTCAACCAACCAGCCGAGCTCATGCCCCAGTTCTCCACCATCGAGTACATCGTACAGGTAAGAACCGCCCCTTCACCACCGCTGAGCTCTGCTGCCGTGGAAACACACACGCAGAACCCGCGCACAAAACGGTGCTTCAACAGTATCTAAGGATTAGAGATGTTCCGATACCATTTTTCCCTCCCTGATTTAGAGTATGGGCCGATACAGAGTTTTTACCGATACAGAGTCTAGCATTGTAACTACCAATAGCACTTGCTCTTATTAGGGTTCTCTTAAAACGACATCAATGTATAGTAGGTTCACTTACTGTCGACAGTATTTGTATTCCTGTAGGTAAGCGTGAGCGTCCATGTTTGTCCGACTTGTTATCGGAATAACTCTGCTAAGGATTGGACAGGTTGCTCCTAGACGGCCGGCGAAGCGCCTTATCCCGTGAACACTTAGGCCTGGCTTGAACCATTTGTACGCGTATGAACAGGTGGCCTGGTTCCTCTTCTAGTGAAATGTGTTTTCATTACTCCACCTCTGAGCTGGGTCTGCCCAGCGGCGACAGGCTGCGGCCGCCAGGCTCCGTCTATCAGCTCTCTAACAATGGCTCCACACACCAGCGTCACCGCCGCAGACGGGCATAAAGGCGTCTCCTCATGGCCTCTGTCTCCGTCCCCTCTCCCCAGCGCGGGCCGGTGTCCCCGCTGATCTTCTTGTACGTGGTGGACACCTGCCTGGAGGAGGAAGACCTCCAGGCGCTCCGGGAGTCCCTGCAGATGTCCCTCTCTCTGCTGCCCCCCAACGCCCTGGTGGGGCTCGTCACCTTCGGCCGCATGGTGCAGGTCCACGAGCTGAGCTGCGAGGGCATCGCCAAGAGCTACGTGTTCCGCGGCACCAAGGAGCTGTCCTCCAAGCAGATCCAGGTGGGACGACTCGCACGAACGAGCACGCACACACGCACACCTGATCCCGGTGGGACGACTCGCCCGGACGAGCACGCAATCACACACACACACACGATCCAGGTGGGTGGGGTCGGACCACGCCCCCCTGACTGTCCTCGTCCGGCCCCCGTGGTTATTCTCTGAAGGGAGGGGGGGGTTTGACTTCCAGTCGTAAACAGTACTGGCGCCTCAAAGCCAAATGCTCCCCATTCTTAGCTGTAGGCATCCTCGAGCAAGACACCAGAGTCTGCTTAAGGACTGAATTCTGAGTCTTCTTAAGGACTGAATTCTGAGTCTGCTTAAGGACTGAATTCTGAGTCTGCTTAAGGACTGAATTCTGAGTCTGCTTAAGGACTGAATTCTGAGTCTGCTTAAAGACTGAATTCTGAGTCTGCTTAAGGACTGAATTCTGAGTCTGCTTAAGGACTGAATTGTTAGTGCTTAATGACTGAATTGTAAGTGCTAAATGACTGAATTCTGAATCTGCTGAATGACTGAATTCTGCGTCTGCTTAATGACTAAATTCTGAGTCTGCTTAAAGACTGAATTCTGAGTCTGCTAAATGACTGAATTGTTAGTGCTTAATGACTGAATTGTAAGTGCTTAATGACTGAATTCTGAGTCTGCTAAATGACTGAATTCTAAGTGCTTAATGACTGAAATCTGAGTCTGCTTGATGACTGAATTCTGAGTCTGCTTAAAGACTGAATCCTGAGCCTGCTCAATGACTATGTAAATCACATAACCGTCTTTAGTAAACAGTAAACGTGTACGATTGCCCCCCCCCCCTCCTGACCCCCTCATGCCCCACCCTACTGGGTCAGCCGTGTGTAGCGATGGGAGCCTCAGTGGATTCCTCCCATGTCATAGGGTCAGGTTTCATCCTATCATGGGTCATGCATAGAACATGAGTCTGAGCTTTGGAAAACAATGTTATGAATAATACAATGTTCCTGGTCAGCCATTGCAATGAGAGGAGAGAGACACCACTCTGTTGTGGCCGCCCTTAGGTGGTGGTGGATCCCCTCGGCTGTGTTTCTATCAGGATGTGAAACACAGACAAAAAAATGACCTGAGCTCAATCTGCAACAAGTGACATGTAACATGTCACATATATGTCATATGTTTGTTTGTGTCTTACGCACTTGTTGTATGTTGTACGTCCTGACTCTTAGGAACAGTGCTCAGCGTCCTGTAGCATCTTATACTTCATCTCTGTTGTGTACGGGCAATGGGTTAACCTGGTGATGGTTAGTGCTTGGCACTTGGTTCTATGAACATCCTAACTGTACCCACAGAGATATATTGTTTCTTTCTTCTGACAAATAGTCTTATTGTCAGTTGCTTTGGGTAAAAGCGTCTGATAAATGCCCTGAATGTAAACGTAATGTGTGTGTGTGTGTTTTGTAGGAGATGTTGGGTCTGAATGTAAACGTAATGTGTGTGTGTGTGTTTTGTAGGAGATGTTGGGTCTGAATGTAAACGTAATGTGTGTGTGTGTGTTTTGTAGGAGATGTTGGGTCTGAATGTAAACGTAATGTGTGTGTGTGTGTTTTGTAGGAGATGTTGGGTCTGAATGTAAACGTAATGTGTGTGTGTGTGTTTTGTAGGAGATGTTGGGTCTGAATGTAAACGTAATGTGTGTGTGTGTGTGTTTTGTAGGAGATGTTGGGTCTGAATGTAAACGTAATGTGTGTGTGTGTGTTTTGTAGGAGATGTTGGGTCTGATGAAGCCAGCGGTCTCAGGGCAGCAGGGCCGACCTGCTGCCCCCCAAGACCCCTCAGCCACCTGCAGGTAAGACCAGAAGAACCTCATCCTCTGTAGAACTCTACACCCAGACCTATGGGCGGTGGGCAGCCTGGGGCTCAGGAGGCAGAGCGGGTCGGCTGGTAACCGGAAGGTTGCTGGTTCGATCCCCGGCTCCTCCTAGCGGAGTGTCGAGGTGTCCCTGAGCGAGACGCCCCCCCCCCCCCCCCCCCCCGACTGCTCCTGACCAGCCGGCTGTCGCCCTGCGCGGCTGACTCCGCCGCCGGTGTGTGACTGCGTGTCTGTAAGTCGGTCTGGATGGAAGCGTCGGCAGCGTCCCCTGAACGCTCCTCTGTGCTCCTAGGTTCCTCCAGCCGGTGCACCGCGTGGACATGAACCTCACCGACCTGCTAGGGGAGCTCCAGAGGGACCCCTGGCCGGTCCCCCAGGGCAAGCGGCCCCTCCGGTCCACCGGCGTGGCGCTGTCCGTGGCCGTCGGCCTGCTGGAGGTGAGCGCCGCGACTTCCTGCTCACACAGGAAGCAGATGTTTCTATGGTTACCGACGATGCTTTTGTTGTTCCGCGCGAAGCAATGGCAGCGTGGGACGTGTTTTGTACGCTTCGTTTTTGGAGCCTGTGAATTCAGACTCTTGAGCCTTGAGTGTTAAAGTCTCAAAACTCACCAGTTCCGAGTTCACCTGGACTCAGCTTCCCCCCCCACCCCCCACACCTCTCTTACACACTTATTGTATGTTGTACGTCCTGTCACTTGAAAATAGTACTTACCATCGAGTAGCATCTTATCCTAGCTATCTCTGTTGTGTACGGGGAATGGGTTAACCTAGTGATGGTAAGTGCTTGGCACTTGGTTCTATGAACATCCTTACTGTACCGACAGCAAGATATATTGTTGTCTCTCTTTCTTCTGACAAATGTACTTATTATTAGTCGCTGTGGATAAAAGCGTCTGCTGAATGCCCTGAATGTAAATCTAAATCTAATCTGTACTACACGGGATGTGAACTATTACTACTAGAAAGGTATTTTTAGTTTTATTGCCAAAAATGATGCAAGCGGTATGAGTGCATTCTGTTCTGAACTTTGACCTACTCCCAGAGGATCGTGCCACATGTCCCTTCCAACAATCAAAACTCCCCTAAACAAGCGCACACACACTCACACACACTTGATATCTTAAGCTGTTTATCTGTACAGAACAGTACAGTTCAAAGATCAGTTTGTTTTCAGTCGTCCCTCGTGTCTCCCTGTTCCCTCACCCCCTGTTCCCTCACCCCCTGTTCCCTCACCCCCTGTTCCCTCACCCCCTGTTCCCTCACCCCCTGTTCCCTCACCCCCTGTTCCCTCACTCCTTGTTTCCTTACCCCTGCCGCCCCTAGACACTAGCGTTAGCTTTGTGATAGTAATCAGCTATAACTTGAAAGTAGTATAACCAGTAAAGCGACTCCATTAATATTTGTGAACTTTAAAGTAGAGAAACATGTAGTCTGAGCCTCTGTTCCCTCACCCCCTGTTCCCTCACTCCTTGTTTCCTTACCCCTGCCGCCCCTAGACACTAGCGTTAGCTTTGTGATAGTAATCAGCTATAACTTGAAAGTAGTATAACCAGTAAAGCGACTCCATTAATATTTGTGAACTTTAAAGTAGAGAAACATGTAGTCTGAGCCTCTGCATAGAGCAGCCTCCCCCACCCAACCCCACCCAACCCCGGCCCATCGGGGGTGAATGAACACGTTGAATCAACAGCAGAATGTACACATTCAGATCCATGGTTGAGCTTAGACCAGGTCCAAGAGAGACACCGTTCCTATTGAACGTACATTTTAACCCCATATCCTCAACTCTACCGCATATGAACACTTTGGCTGATTTAGACTAGGGGTCAGAAGCACAGGGTACCTCACGATACGATAAACGATACATGGCCCGCGATACAGATAATATCGCGATTCTGCGATAATCAATATATTGTTAGACAATCCTCTGACGTTACATCAGGATATATGTCTCACTATGAATTCAAAATGGCCGTAAAAAGGTATAGTGCTGGTCTTTATTTACGGTCCAAACTGAGTCTTCCAGCTACTTTAACGTCCGTTCAAGTTTCCTTCATTCGTGTGTTGAGCGCCCCCTGCAGGAGCAGGGAAACCTGTTTAAAGCGCCTTAGTTTATCGACTAAAATATCAATATTTGGAGTGATATTTCCTAACTAACTCTTCATGAATAAAGCATAGAAATGCAAAAATAAATCGTAAAAATGAATGTGTGTAAATCGATTGTCGTATCGCACGAAGATGGCCGTATCGATATCTCGTCCCCCCCTGACGCCTCCTCTCTGTGTCTGCAGGGTGCCTTCCCCAACACGGGGGCACGGGTGATGCTGTTCACCGGGGGGCCCCCCACCCAGGGGCCCGGCATGGTGGTGGGTGACGAGCTCAAGACCCCCATCCGGTCCTGGCACGACATCCAGAAGGACAACGCGCGCCACCTCAAGAAGAGCTCCAAGGTGACCATCACAGACGTTCCCATCACGGACGTTCCCACCACAGACGTTCCTTCCCGATTCTGATTCCTGAACTTGAGTATCGGCCGATCCCGAGTCTATACCGACATAGCCTCTAGTATTGTTATTATATAACGTGTTCTTATTGAAGGGTTCCTTTACGATGACAGCGATGTATAGCCTGTGTAGTAAAGGAGTCATGTGATGGTATCGGATCGGTGCATAGACTTGCGTACTCGCCGATACCCGATACTGCACTTTAGGCAGTATCGGAGGAATATCCGATACTGATATCGGTATGGGAACAGCTCTAGTGAGGAGGCCCAAGCGTCAGCCCCTGAACCTTCACCTGGATCCTAATTAATGACTTCTAATGAGCTCGGTTAATGAGCAGGATGAGTTCCAGTCATTCCTTTCTCTAATGATCTGCGTTGTGTTTGGTCTGCCAGTATTACGACACCCTGGCCAACCGCACGGCCGTCAACGGCCACAGCATCGACATCTACGCCTGCGCCCTGGACCAGACCGGCCTGCTGGAGATGAAGTGTTTATCCAACCTGACGGGGTCAGTGGGACGTCTGGAACCCCCCTGGGCCCCCCTCTCTGGGTCTCAACCATGTCTCTCAGGCCATTCAATTCAGTTGTATAAGTACAGCCCATAATCCCCGGTATAGTCTCAAAGGGCTTAACGGGCCCTTAGTTGTGGACATGCATACATACATGCGTGCAATACATTTTAACTTGGTGCTGGCCGGTTAACCATAAGGAGAGTCCAGGCATCCAGTTGTAGTCACCGCAACACGCCAAAACAGACAGAATAACGATAATGAAACATTCACATGATCAGGCAGAAACTGACACGCATTGTCCACGGCTTCGGCATCAGTCCGGCCAGCAGAACCCTTTTGGGTTCTGCAGAACCCTTTTGGGTTCTGCCCTTTTTCAACAGCAGAACCCTTTTGGGTTCTGCTGTTGAAGGGAAACGGGATGGCGTTGGATACAAGGTGACCTAAACCCTGGTGTCGTCCGCAGGGGCCACATCGTGATGGGGGATTCCTTCAACACCTCCCTCTTCAAGCAGACCTTCCAGAGGGTCTTCAGCAAAGACTACAACGGGGAGTTCCGCATGGCCTTCGGAGGGACGCTGGAGGTCAAGGTGAGCACAGGGGGTGGGTCAGTTCAACCTCAGAGACACGACTAGAACCTGTGATGGTAGACAGGGTATACCTGTAGACCGCCTCTGTTGTACACGGGGAATGGGTTCACCTAGTGATGGTTAGTGCTTGGCACTCGGCTCTATGAACATCCTTACTGTACCCACAGAGATATATTGTTGTTTCTCTTTGCTCTGACAAATGGACTTATTGTAGGTCACTCTGGATAAAAGCGTCTGCTAAACGTAAACGATGGCATTTGCTATTAATGATGATGTTTTCTTGATTGGTTATTTTATCGGTGAAATGTCGTTAGATGAGTCGATAGTGAGGGTCATCGTCGGTTGCAGCCCTAGAGAACGATCCGCTCGTGAATGTGTCGGACGTTCCTCCCCGGCATTCCCCAGTTCACTGAGGATTCTAGCAGGTGTGTATTTTAATGTGTGTGACTGTGTGTGTGACTATGTGTGTGTCTGCCCGCAGACGTCACGGGAGCTGAAGGTGTGTGGGGCCATTGGGCCCTGCGTCTCCCTCGGCGCTAAGGGCCCCAGCGTCTCTGAGAACGTGAGTCACCGGCCCCCACTCAGCCGGAGGGAATGAAGAGGAGCAGGATTCCTCTGTGTGTGTGTGTGTGTGTGTGTGTGTGTGTGTGTGTGTTTTGACTTGTGTGTGTTGTGTTTCTGACGTGTGTGGGTGCATTCTGATGTGTGTGTTCTGACGTGTGTGTTGTGTTTTGTCGAGTGTGTGTGGGTGCATTATGATGTGTGTGTGTGTGTTCTTTCGTGTGTGTGTTGTGTTTTGACGTGTGTGTGTGTGTGTGTGTTTTGACTTGTGTGTGTGTGGGTGCATTATGACGTGTGTGTGTGTGTGTGTGTTATGACGTGTGTGTGTGTGTGTTTTGACGTGTGTGTGTGGGTGCATTATGACTTGAGTGTGTGTTCTGACGTGTGTGTGTGTGTGTGTGTGTTTTGACGTGTGTATGTGTGTGGGTGCATTATGACGTGTGTGTTTGTGTGTTATGACGTGTGTGTGTTGTGTTTTGACCTGTGTGTGTTTTGACTTGTGTGTGTGTGGGTGCATTATGACGTGTGTGTGTGCGTTATGACGTTTGAGTGTGTGTTCTGACGTGTGTGTGTGTGTGTGTATGTGTGTGGGTGCATTATGACGTGTGTGTGTGTGGTTGCATTATGACGTGTGTGCGTGTGTGTGTTCTGACGTGTGTGTGTGTGGTTGCATTATGACGTGTGTGTGTGTGCGTTACGACGTTTGTGTGTGTGTGTTCTGACGTGTGTGTGTTGTGCGTTCAGGAGATGGGCGTGGGTGGAACCAGCCAGTGGAAGGTGTGCAGCCTGAACCCCTCCACCACGCTGGCCTTGTTCTTCGAGGTGGTGAATCAGGTGAACCTTCGGCCCAGACACACAAACACACACACACACAGCCTCCCTCACGCGGAGGTCTGCTCAAACGGCCCGGTCGCCAGAAGGTTCAGTCCTCTTGTCCGTGACTTTAACACGTCAGTCCCAACCAACAGGGACTGAATGTAACACACACCTAACCACGCCTTCACTCTTGAGGATGTTACTGTTAGGAACTCGAGCCGTTGTGCGAAGGAGAATCCTTTGTGTTAGTTACACAAGTGTCCTCTGAAACATGAGTTTGTCTTTCCTCTGAATCCTTTCAGTGACGTTTAACTAAATCACACGGTCCCCGCATTGTACACGAGTTCTGCCTCGACCTGTTGTTAGACTGATCGGTATCGCGTGTGTGTGTGTGTGTGTGTGTGTGTGTGTGTGTGCGCGTGTGCGTGTGCGTGTGTGCAGCACAACGCCCCCGTCCCCCAGGGCGGCCGCGCGGCCATCCAGTTCGTCACCCAGTACCAACACTCCAGCACCCAGCGCAGGATCCGCGTGACGACCGTCGCTAGGAAGTAAGAACACCAAACCACGCCGGAACCTTCTCCGAATGAACGGCACCGTATACACGTGAGGCTCAGGAGGCAGAGCGGGTCGGCCGGTCACCGGGAGGTTGCCGGTTCGATCCCCGGCTCCTCCTAGCGGAGTGTCGAGGTGTCCCTGAGCGAGACGCCCCCCCCCCCCGACTGCTCCTGACCAGCTGGCTGTCGCCCTGCGTGGCTGACTCCGCCGTTGGGGTGTGAATGTGTGCGTGAATGTGAGGCGATATTGTAAAGCCCTTTGAGCGGCCAGTTAGAAGAGAGCTAACCTGGTCGTCGTTGAGTGGTGGTGAGCGGTGTTGAACTGCTCTTTGCACAGCGGCCGGTCTGGGCCTGAGCAGAGTCAACACCGGCCCCGCCGCCAGCAGGATGTTTGAACTGCAGTCAGAAATACTCTGCGCTGGTGCGTCAGTGCGCTCACATTCGCATATCTCCTCCCCCCCCCCCCAGCTGGGCCGACGCCCAGTCGCAGATCCAGCACATCGAGTCGTCCTTCGACCAGGAGGCCTCGGCCGTGCTCATGGCCCGCCTGGGCGTGTTCAGGGCGGAGTCGGAGGAGGGGCCTGACGTCCTCCGCTGGCTGGACAGGCAGCTCATCCGCCTGGTGAGACACGCCCCCTCAGTCTGAGACACGCCCCCTCAGTCTGACGCCCCCCCAGGCAGAGACACGCCCCCCAGACAGAGACACGCCCCCCAGGCAGAGACACGCCCCCCAGGCAGAGACACGCCCCCCCAGGCAGAGACACGCCCCCCCAGGCAGAGACACACCCCCCCAGGGCAGAGACACTCCCCCCCCAGGCAGAGACACGCCCCCCAGACAGAGACACGCCCCCCCAGGCAGAGACACGCCCCCCCAGACAGAGACACGCCCCCTCAGTCTGAGACACGCCCCCCCAGACAGAGACACGCCCCCCCAGGCAGAGACACGCCCCCCAGACAGAGACACGCCCCCCAGACAGAGACCGCACTAACCATCACTAGGTTAACCCACTCCCCGTACACAACAGAGACAGCTAGGATAAGATGCTACACAATGCTGAGGACTATTTTTAAGTGCCAGGACGTACAACACACAATAGGATCCCTCTGGGTGACGCGGAGCTCTGGGTTCTAACGAATGCTGAGCTCCGGGAATGCCGGCATTCCCAGTGGGGCGTGTCACCGTAACGCCAGGCTCTAGTAGCTCTGAAGTATGACAGGAATGTGTAGCCGTGTGTGTTGTCGCTGAAGCGTGTGCGGTGACATGTCGAAGCGCGTTCTCTAATGGTTTCCGTCTCCATTCCAGTGTCAGAAGTTTGGCCAGTTCAACAAAGACGATCCCACCTCCTTCAAGCTGTCGGAGTCCCTGTCTCTGTACCCGCAGGTGAGACAGCGCACCACCCCCACCTGGTGGACGACTTCAGAACCGCGCCATGAACCGTTCATTGTTAATAGATCCGCTATTCAGCATAACGATCTACATTTACATTTACATTCAGGGTATCTAGCAGACGCTCTTTTCCAAAGCGTTTACAATCAGTACTTTTGTCAGAAGAAAGATAAACAACAATATATCTCTGTCGGTGCAGTAAGGATGTTCATAGAACCAATTGGCAAGCACTAACGATCACTAGGTTAACCCATTCCCCGTATACAACAGAGACAGCTAGAATAAAGTGCTACATGATGCTAAGTACTGTTTCTAAGGGCCAGGACGTACTCCTACATACAATAAGTGTGTAAGAGGGGTGTGGTGGGAGTAAGGGGGGAGGCGATGCAGAGTCTAGGTTTACGCTGAACAAGTGAGTCTTGTGTCTCTAGCGGAGGCGGGCGAGCGACTCTGCGGTCCTGACGTCGGCAGAGAGCCGTTCCGTCACTGCGGTGCCAAAACAAAAGAGTTGATTTATTTTGATGATCTAATCTCCTGCTCTCCCCCCCCCCCACAGTTCATGTTCCACCTGCGGCGGTCCCCGTTCCTCCAGGTGTTCAACAACAGCCCGGACGAGTCGTCGTACTACCGCCACCACTTTGTGCGCCAGGACCTGACCCAGTCCCTCATCATGGTGCAGCCCATGCTGTACTCGTACTCCTTCCACGGGCCACCAGAGGTCAGCGTCGCACCACACACGGGTTCCCCCGCCCGCAGTGCTCAGAGCGACACAGCGCTGAGCAGCCCATGAGCTGAAACAGTGGTGCTCAAATGGCGGTACGCGGACCCCTAAGGGTACTGCAGGGGGCCCTCAGAAAATTAGAAATTAATTCATTCTGAAAGCTAGATAATGGACGAAAGTGGTTGACATGTAAATCGGAAGAATATATTTTAATAGCATTTGACCAAAAAAAGTGCCGCTAAAGGGTCTACTCATCTGAAAACCATCCTTAGTACACTAGTAGAAAAAGTTGGAGAAACATTGTGCTAAAACATTAAGTTTTATTGAGGTTTTTGTTTTGTGAGTGGTTTGAAGGACAAAGCAGCATGAAGTCCCCTTTATCGTGATCTGGGCCAGGCTGTGTAGTGGGGTTTAATTATCTTTCTGGTGGCTGTCGTTGTGTTACTGAGCATCATTCACGGGCGTATTGTTGAATCTCTTAACTCCGCTGGCTGGTGTGATAAGGCCTCCTGTATACACTGCAGAAAAACGCATTAGGGACAGAACGCTCCCCTGGAAGCCTTTGTACCGGGCAGGATGTCTTTAACTCAGTAATTAAGTACTAAAACAAGCTAAACTGGAACATTTTAGTCTTTTCAACATGATGTATTCTCTACGGCAGCAGCTTTTGCTGTTAAACTGGACTCAAACGTTATCATTTATTTATTTTAGAGTGGTAATATGTCTTATATGTTCTTCAACCTGCTGATTTGGAGAGAACGGTTATGATCCGATGTTCCTGCCCATCAACGCAGACCGCTTGGTGAACGCTTTAACCCTACCCCTAACCCTAACCCTACCTCTGTCTCCCACAGCCGGTGCTGCTGGACAGCAGCAGCATCCTGCCGGACCGGATCCTCCTCATGGACACCTTCTTCCAGCTGGTCATCTACCACGGAGAGGTGAGACCAGCCCCTCCCCATTGCAGGGAATAAATGTTCCTAGGTTCAGATGTTGGCGTCCCTCAAAGTTAACAAACCCACAAACGGTTTGAAAGGCTTTCATGAATGAGTTTATGATGATCTGTCATGTCGTGGTTGGATGGAGAGGTAACGCATTTCTCTCCCCCCCCCCCCCCAGACCATAGCCCAGTGGTCTGATAATGGTTTGATGATTGATGACCTGTCACATAGTTTGATGACAGAACGTCTCTCTCTCTCTCTCTCTCTCTCTCTCTCTCTCTCTCTCTCTCTCTCTCTCAGACCATCGCCCAGTGGCGTAAGGCGGGCTACCAGGAGATGGCCGAGTACGAGAACTTCAAGCAGCTGCTGCAGGCGCCTCTGGACGATGCGCAGGAGATCCTGCAGACGCGCTTCCCCATGCCGCGCTACGTGGACACGGAGCACGGCGGCTCGCAGGCACGCTTCCTGCTGTCCAAGGTCAACCCCTCGCAGACCCACAACAACAGCAACGGCTGGACGCAGGTAGGAGGGCCGGTGTGTGTGTGTGTGTGTGTGTGTGTCGACCGGGCTTACCGCCCTAGGGGGGGGGCCGGGACTGGGAGAACACCTCATGCCATCACATGGCCAGTGTTGCATCCTGTCCTGTCTCTTTGGTTTGGAAACACTCTGCGATAACAGAATTATAGAAATACTTGGGATCAGCTGGATTCTATTCTTGGGAATCTGTGGGAGAGATTTAAATCTGCGCATGACAATCAGCTCTTATCGTTCCCCTGCGTGGGAGAGACATAAAACCATAAGTCGCTCCGTGATTCACATCGCTGTGAGTCAAAGGTGTTCGATTGAACCATGGGCCTTGGGTTCAACGTGTGTGTCTGTGTGTGTGTGTGTGTGTGTGTGTGTGTGTGTGTGTTCATGTATAGGTAAAGATCTTTTGCCACATCAGACGGGGGGATACAATTTAATTTAGCTACAATACTTTTTAGTACCACCAAACTTAAAACTCCTGATGGATCCATGCTGGGTACAGGATACTATTCAAGCGGTCGTGCTAAACGCTCGCTAAGTGCTTCTCCCAACAGCGCTGACATAAAGCAGAGTTATCGTGCTTTAAGTTGTGCATTGATCAGAGGAGATCTCCAACAGTCTGACTCAGCGGCCTCCCTCGGGGGTACACTGCGGTTCTAAATCAGCGCTGTGTCTCCTCTGTGTCTAGGAGCCTGGTGCGCCCATCCTCACCGACGACGTCAGCCTGCAGGTCTTCATGGACCACCTCAAGAAGCTGGCCGTCTCCAGCTCCACTTAGACCGGCCTAGACTTAAGGCCTAGACCAGCTCAGCTAAGACCAACCTAGACCCAGCTCAGTCTAGACCAAGCTCAGCCTAGACCCAGCTCAGCCTAGACCCAGCTCAGTCTAGACCCAGCTCAGTCTAGACCCAAGGCCTAGACCCAGCTCAGCCTAGACCCAGCTCAGTCTAGACCCAGCTCAGTCTAGACCCAAGGCCTAGATCCAGCTCAGTCTAGATCCAGCTCAGTCTAGCCCCAGCTCAGCCTAGATCCAGCTCAGTCTAGACCCAAGGCGAGGAGCCACGACGCATGCACCAACGATTGAATGATGGAGAAGCCGTAACTAGATTCCCGCTTACATTTCCCTTCTCTGAAGCTGAAGGACTCCGACCGCAGTGAGAGTTAACTTTAACATGTCGACCGTTCTATAGGTGTTCCTTACGTTGATCCTCTGTCCTATGAAGAGGCCTGTCCATGTTTTTTTCCTTTCTCATGAATGAATGGTCGATTTAACTGAGACGCTTTTCCTGTGTGGCGTCACTGGTGAAAACAGTTAATTTGACAGATCTGTATTTAAGTAATTTTCCAAATACATAATAAATGTTTTCTGAGAAAATTCCCTTTGAATGATCAGGAATACGGTTGTGATGATGAAGTCTATTCTGGTGCTGATAACTGTTGATGTAGGCGGGGTTTCGATGAAGAGCGATCATTGTTTGTGTATTCTGTGTTTTCTAACCCTAATCTCGTCGGTTTCTGCAAACCTCGCGCGGTGGTTTGTACCCACTGCCTGCCCCATATCTCACTGTCTCCTGTGATTGTAATTAAACATTTTAATATACTGTATAAATGGGACTTTTAACCGATGTTCAATGGTGAATCTGCATGAAGTCTCTGCCAGTAGAAGTCTTTTCTGAGGAGAATGTCCTCTTCAATCATCAGTTCAGGGTCAACCCAGAACCTTCTCTTTGTAACGCATCACATCTTGAAGGCCAGGCAGGAGACAGAATGATCTGTCAGAATATGTGCAATATATAAATCTAAATTATTAACCAATATTTATATGTATAAACAAGTATTGCTTTTTTTGTCTTCCAAATTGAATAAATGAGAAAATGTAGTAGGCTATTGTAAAAAGAATTTGACAATAATCGTCATGACAACCCCAGGGTTTTGGGTTTTTTTTTTTGTGGGGGGGGGGGGGGGGGGGCACAGCACAGCACAGCAGGGTTCACCACGAGGCATCTGCTAGCTGCTGTTGTAAAACAGCATTTTCATCCCACTCAGTAGGAGACATCCTGCCAATTCACCGACTGAAGCAGCTTTTGTTTTAAAAGCAGTGCGCGTTTGGGCACATTCCCAAAGCCGTGCGCGTTTGGACAAATCACCACCACAGCTGTGCCTATCGCTACGGAACGTGCGCGTCCCTCCCTCGCAGCCTCGGACAGACTGTGCAGATTTGGGACAATTGTCTTTTTTTTAGGCTCTTCCGCTCTGCTCCGCTACTGTGCGTTAAGCCCGAACGCAATCCCGGTCATAAAACCCCCTCGCGCGGGCCGTCCCAGCGTCACGTCAATGGGGTGTAAGCGGATCCCGACGCGGCCCAGACAGTATGATTTCGAGGATCAGAGGAAGAAAGATTATGAAGACTAATCCTTTCGGTGCTATCTGCTAAGAGACAACTTCTACTCTTAACAGCTTTTGACCGGAAGTTTGCAGTGAAAGACAAATGACGCGTGGGCGGAGATTACGCAGCAGCACAATGACCCATTCTGTGGCCACATATGTCCTGCAGGAGTTGTAATACTGAACAAACTGCGAGGACGTTTAATCTCTGCGGACAGGAAAAGGACATAACGCACTAAAAGGTTTTATTAATGTATGTCAGTTTGTAAGCCACAGAAGAACGGGTAATGCATGGGAAGGGGTGGGGGGGGGCGGGTAGTCCTACATATTATAAAAAATAAATAAGGTGTGTGTATAATTGAGTGGCATCTAGTGGAACGGACTTTGCAGCGATGGAATATAATAATATGTACTGACACCCCACCATGGTTGACTTTTCTGGGCTATTCCTATAGGACGCAGTAGCTGCTGGTGGTGGTGTTGGAAATCTGGTTTGTTGCACAGGTTTGATGCTGAACACGGACTTTCGCCTCGCTGCCATGCAGGAGATCTCTGAGTGTGAGTGGCGATGGCTGGTTCAACCTGTCGAGCACTGATTACTCAATGCGCAACAGGTGTGCAGCCTCACCGGCCCCGGAGTCCAATCAGACACGGCCAGGTGAGGCAGCTGCGTATACCAGCCGTCACACGCACACACACTCCCACGGTATGTCTTATATAGTGTTGAATCCCAGGAAAATAATATAAGATATATGGTATTTTCGTTAGCTGAGAATGAGGTCTGAGGGGGGGTCGCCATGGAAACATCGTTTTGGGATCAGAGTTCTAGGAGGAGAGGGGCGTGTTGTTCCCATGGCTACGACCCGTCCAGGATGCTGTTTCCTACTGTGCCGCACTTAGATGTGTATGCTCCACCTTTTCACCAACACATCACATTTAGACGGTCATTTCCCACACGCTGAACTCCAGTATGATTAAATCCACAGTATATTTTGGTGATCTCGGTCATTCGCTTGGTGGTAATCCTCAATCTCACCGCTGGTCACCACTAAACTCTCCACACTTGACCTCTCAGCACTTGCCCGTCTGGAAGTCTCAGCGACGGCCGTCTGTGGAAACAGAAGAGGCTTAAACCCACAGTATCTTTCTGCCCGCTGGCCTTCACCATCTCTCTGTTCCTCTACAATCACCAGGTTGTGGCCACACACTCAGGCTTAGCCAAAGCTGTATCTGGAAATGTGTCGTCTTGTTATCTTTTATCAAATCCGATCAGTTTTTGTCCGACGCTGAAGAAATCCTCTCTGGCGATGGGCCGATAGACTTATGTAATGTGTGGTGTGGCGTGTGACACACTGTCATTATATAAATATGTGTCGATGCACAGTCGACTGATAAATACGTTATGTGTTTACGTTTAGATGTATAAAGAAAAGGTTTATTTCCATTTATATATAATAGGCCTATTTGAAATAGATCTCATGCTAAATCATTTCAATTTTACATTTTCAAAAGGCTAAGCAGCCTCCCTCATGTGTTTCGTTAAGATGGATCCACACATCTTATCGCCGACAGGTTTAGTTGAATTTAATTTAGAACCGAAATGTTCCCTCAACCTCCGACTCTTTAATCTCAGCCCGAATCTTCGCTGGTCTGATTCTCTCTAATTGGTTGGTAATCAATCAATCCAAACAAAATTGTTCTGAAAGTCGAATGAATCGTACAGGACTGAAGTACAATTAAATGCATCATGATATTGTATCCAACAGGTGAAAAGTGTCTTTGAAAAACTTTTTTTGCATTCGTCATTTAATGTTATTTGTTTCGTTTAGTGTTTTATCGAGCTATGAACACGTGGTGGGGGTCCCGCGTCCTGCCGGATCCTCATCACAATCAAGTGCCCAATCAAGAGACCACCAAGGCGGGACGGGTCCACTCTGCGCATCCTCCCTCTCAGGCTCTCTCATCCCACCTGGAACAGCATGCACCATGCATCGGCTTTATTTCGAGAAAGAGGGCGGGACTTTCATTAACATGGGTTAATAGCAGCGAGAGACGAGGGAAATGGACTTCCGGCAGAGGAAGAAAGGTTTCCCTTACATGTTTCGGAAAATGTGCTGTCAATATTTCCTCAGCAAGCCGTGGACTGCTAACTGAAGCAGATAGCTTATGGGAATTAAGATACCGGAAGTTGTGTGGAGTTAGACCGGGATAACGACAAGTCAGGATCCTCTCCTCGCCTAACTCGTGGGAAATAAACCTTTATTGAAGGACTTGTGGCGAACGACGGCACAACGCCGAGGATCGCACTGGTCCCTGCGTGACGTCTGTGTACAGAGGGAGACGTTTGGACATCATAGCTGTGCTAAAATCAACAGTGTATTTCACTTTTATTTCCCAATGGGAATTAGTTTCGGTGTGCGTAAAGATCGGTCCTCTTTGCACCCATGAACTTGTTGGGGCGCCTGGATCTTCTTCATGGACCATGAAGACCACGCGTAAATGCAGGGCGTTGATCTCCGTGGGGTTGAACTTCTTGGCTCTTTTCTTCTCAATCACAGCGTTCATCACCACCTACTGGTGCGTCGGGACGCAGAGAGTCCCCAAGCCCAAGTGCTCCAAGCTTCGGACGCACCAGTGCATCGACTACGGGGTGAACGAGACGGACCCCAACAAGGTGGTCTACAGCTGGGAGACCGGCGACGACCGGTTCCTCTTCAGACAGTTCCACACCGGGATCTGGTTCTCCTGCGAGGAGAACATCAACGACGAACGTAAGATGTTCGGGTTCTTCACGTTATCAGGGTGGAGCGACCTAGAGGTCTGAGGTCCTTCTCCTCTGGTCTCCAGTGGAAAGTCAAATATTTACTGTAATATATGACACTTTTAATATGCACTAATTAATTTGTATTGTGATTATTTTTGGACTGGATAAGGGGGATACCATATGTTATCGTATATTGGGTATGATGGCATCATTAATTACAGATATTTTTTCTGCAGTTCTGCAGTCTTATAGCCTAGGCCTGTACAGTGAAACACTCAAATAAGTTATGGATTATGGCTTAGTAGAGGCTTATACCTTTCAGAAAACACAATTTGCTGTGCATTTGACATATACAAATATAAGTAACATATAGCCTTATAATTAAAAAGAACAATTGCTTGTGGTCCATGGTTATTTTACAGGCTTTCATTTAATGTAAAATCTCTTATTTTGGATGATGCATTACTTTATTTCAAATTATTTTAGTAAGGGAACCTTTTTAAAACTAGAACACACACACACACACACACACACACACACACACACACACACACACACACACACACACACACACACACACACACACACACACACACACACACAGCATCAGTCGGCTGGCGGACGTGCAGAGAAGTGGTTTAATCACATCGAGCGACGAGGTCGCGGGACGAACCTAAATTCAGCAGCTTACGAGGCCGGGTGCGTCTCAGGGTCAGACTCGAACACGGGCAGGGTGTGATGAGGTCGCATCCTTCTCAACACGATCCAACTTTTTTTTTGCCCGCCTCGTTTTTATCACGCAGGCCCACACCTCGCTTTAAGCAACATACGGACAGCTCTGCAGCAGTTTGCTGTGGTGCTTTACAAGTGATGTTGATTTCTAATATTATAATGAAATAGAATATATACACATGCCGAGTACATACCAAGTACATCGCCCGGGATATCTCTATGTCATCAAGTAGCTGCTTGGGAGCGCCTGATTGGGGGAGTGAGACAGCTTGAGTTAATGGATTACGTAACCCAAAGCCTTGATGAGTTTTTCCCTCAAAGCAGCTGTTGCTTGCCCTATTCTACCTGATTAAAGCGTTCCATCTACCAGCAATCCGGTCCCTCACACTCTGCAGGGACTGCTCCGGACGGGAGGGAAAAAACTCAAATGTTCCAAGTTGCTATTATGCGTTCTCCTAAGCTGCTTGAGAAACAGACGTCGCGTATTTAGTATCGGGTGATGGGAGTTTGGGCCGAAAGATGGCAAAATGGCCAAAAAAACATCCACGTTTCTGATCGTTCTATATGCTTTTAATTTATATATTTATACATGGACAATGATGGTGGATGTAAATCAGAAGCGTTGGCCTGCACTGTCTGACACTGACTCTGTGTGTGAGTTTATACACGCCTTGAAAGCAATCGCTTTCAAGGCGACACTGAATTTGACAAGAGTTAATATGACACTGGTTTGGCACTGAGTGTGCTCATCAATCTATAGTGCTCTGGACTCTGAAGACTCCTTCTGTTAATACCAAGCTAGTTCAATGTGATCTTCTGAACCAAAGTCTCCCTCCTCTAAAGAGACAGACACACAGCCTTTAACGTACCAAAGGGATGGCATGTGGCTCAGGAGGTAGAGCGGCTTTGCTAGCTAGTTGCTAGTACCTCTTACCTGAGTGACGAGTCGTCCACCTCACTCCTCCTGCTTCTGACGAGCTGGCTGGACACTGGTTAGGAAAACAGGGTATATATGCAGTCCATTTACTATAACCTAACAGTGTGGCGTAAACACCTTTATGTGACTAGTTTCTTTACCTTTGCAGGTGAGGAATGCAGAAGCTTCATCGATTTGGCCCCAGCCTCAGAGAAAGGTGAGATTCATGCCCTAATGTCTTGTTTCATTTTCTCCTCTTTTATATTTACATTCGGGGCATTTAGCCGACGCTTTTATCCAAAGCGAGTTACAATAAGTACATTTGTCAGAAGAAAGAGAAACGACAATATATCTCTGTCAGTACAGTAAGGATATTCATAGAACCAAGTACTAACCATCACTAGGTTAACCCATTCCCCGTATACAACAGAGACAGCTAGGGTAAGACGCTGCACAATGCTAAGTACAATTTTTAAGTGCCAGTGGGTTCATCAGTTGGCCAGAGGCCCAATCACCAGACCTCATTCGGTGATAGATAGTGACTTCACAGACTTTTGTTTAGATGAAAACCTTTTGAGATTACCTCTTTAAATAGGTCTAAGGCCTGTTTAAAATAATGTGACTCCAGGACCACCCACACATACAGTCAGGAAAAGCTGAAAGGGAGATGATTTATTTTATTTAAGAATTCAGAAAGCATATTAATAGAAACATTGTGCAGTCATGTGTGTCTTTATCTGTATAAACCTATTTTGGCTGACCTGAGTTCATCAGGTAACCACTTAGTATTCAGTACACACCCTCTTATTTCTACTTGAACTTATTTTCATACACGTCAAACCATTTTTCAAGATCAAAACTCAGCCTGACCTTTCAAAAAGTTTTCCTTTCCCTTCCCGTCACAAGAGAAATATGGTGGCAGCTTTGTTTACTTTGCAGGGGGATATATTAGTCAGGCTGGATTTATAGAAAGATGAAACGGCGTCTAGCGGCTGATGCATTAGTATTCAGCTCTCACCAAAGTGCTCCTCGCCAACATCCACTAAATGGAGGTCTGGTGTTGGTGGGAGTGGAGAGGCAGCAGGCCTGAGGTGTAGAACGCAGACTCTGGAAGAGTTTAGAACAACGTTTAGCTGCTTAACACCCAGACTGGCATTCCTCTGTTGTGGGATTGGATTCTGTTCAGTTTCACACAATGTCGTCGGTTATGAATATGAAACAGCTCAATCGTCTCAGGGCAAAACGGGAACATATCAGAACTCCACCAAGCTCGTTATGCAAAATAGATGTGTCGTTTCGGTCGCACACCATTAGGCTTGGTTTATTAAGCGACTCATGACTTCTGCTGCATCCAGAGAATGGTTTTATGTAATGAAGATGTTTTATATATTAGACTGTTTTCTTGTAGTGCATGTGGGATCGTGACCAGTAGAGATGTTCCGATACCTTTTTTTTCCTTCGCAATACTGATTCAGATTCCTGAACTTGAGTATCGGCCGATACCTAGTATATCCCAATAGAGCGTCTAGCATTGTAACTACTAATAGCACTTCTTATTATGGAAGGGTTCTCTTTCGATTACAACAATGTATTGTCGGTTCACTTACCGTCGACAATTTATCTATATTTTTATATAATTTATAATCTGTAATTATAATAATACATTTGTATTCTTCTAGTTTAGCGTGAGCATTCATGCTTTTTTCGAATTAGTTTGAATGCACGTAGGTCGGAGATGACGCGTTTCTCATTCAGACTTTCCACCTCTGACCGCTAGCGAACGCAGCTAACACCGTAGTGTTTGTGAAGTTCTCTGCCTGGGTAGTAAAGGAGTCACGTGATGTTATCGGATCGGCCGATAGACTTGCGTACTCGCCGATACCGATGGTACCAGTATCGGAGGAACTTCCGATCCTGGTATCGGTGTGGGATCAGCTCTAGTGACCAGCTGCTGGTTGTGTTACAGGCATCCTGTGGCTGTCGCTGGTGTCGGAGATGCTGTACATCATTCTGCTCATGGTGGGCTTCAGCCTGATGTGTCTGGAGCTGGTCCACTCCAGCAACATCATCGACGGACTCAAGCTCAACGCCTTCGCCGCCATCTTCACTGTTCTCTCAGGTATTCCATTTTTTTGCCTTACTAAATTCTAGAGCTGTTCCGATGCAAATTTTTCCTTCCTGATACCGATTCCAATACTTGAGTATCAGCCGATAGCGAGTATTTACAGATACACTATCTAGCATTGTAACTACTATTAGCACTTGTTCTTATTGAAGGGTTCCCCCTCGATGACAGCAATGTAGAGTCGGTTCACTAACTGTTGACAATTCTTTTTTCACTTTTTTCAACGTGATGGTATCGGATCGGCGAGTGGACATGCCAATACACGATACTGCATTTAGGCTGTATCGGAGGAATTTGCAATACTGATATCGGTATCGGAACAACTGTAAAAAAATTAATTTAATTTTTATTTTGAATCTTCTGATCATCTGATCGGTTTTTATCAATCTTTGGCAGAATGTGCACTTTGAGATTTCATTTATTTTCTGACAATTAAATAAATAAAGTTACTTGATAAATTCCGAGGACAAACCGTCCCTCAGACAGATATTCAACAATCGTTAGGTTAACCCATTCCCTGTATACAAATACATATAAAATGCTGTACTCATTATTGAATTCGTGAAAGTTCATCATGGCTTTCTTGTGTTGTGTTTGGATATTTCCACCAAGCCGCGCTCTGTTTGCTGAGGATTTTGTTGAATGGTTTCTAACCGATGTAAATATAAACACGAGGCGGCGACGGAATTTACTGGTGGAAAGCCGAGCGACTGGCAATGCGCCGCGAATCGGTTGGAAAAAACTTGTGGCTGAGAAGAGGATAAGAGGGAGAGTCATCAGTGGATTTAAGGGGTATTAACCTCTTGATAAAATCTCCAAAAATAAAACCAGAGTCCCTTAGGATGGAGAAATCTCCTTCAAGATGGCCGCTGCAACGGGGCTGCTCACCATCGCCTGGTCAGGCACCTGTGAGAGAGACTGACTGACTGACTGACTGACTGATTGACTGACTGACTGAGTCCAGCGGTGCATGACGCAGTATCTGTATGTGTGCAGGCACGTGTGTCTAGCCCTGTATGGCTGCAAGCTTGCATGTTCTGTCTCATGTACCTTTTGTGTGTTGCCGCGTTCTTGAAGAAAGTAGTCTAATCCGGATCGCTTTTAACTCACTTTATTTGTTAAAGTATTTCGCTATGGTAACTATGAAGCAAAAGGAGGAGAATTGTATGGACACGCCTGTGAGCGACAAACAGCAGGCCTCTGTACCTAACTCCCAAGTATGGACTGCCGGATGTTTCTGATTTCGTTAGCTCCAGGCCCTGCTTTAATACCGAGTAGGCGTGGCCTATGTGACATATTGGCTCCGCCCTCCTCACCTGTCTAAAGGTGCTGCCATCTGTGGCTGGAATAGTTGTTGCAGCTTATATGTCGGGTCCTGCCCCCCTTGTGGCTATATATAGTAATTACAGCTTATGTGTTCGATCCTACTTCCTAGTGGCTATGTATGGTAATTACAGCTTATGTGTTCGATCCTACTTCCTAGTGGCTATGTATGGTAATTACAGCTTATGTGTTCGATCCTACTTCCTAGTGGCTATGTGTGGGCAGCTTTTGTGCTTAAAATACGTAACAGTGTCCACAGGCACGTGATACCGTAGCCGCCGGTGCGTCTAACACTGTCCACGCCTGCAGGCCTGCTGGGCATGGTGGCCCACATGATGTACACCCAGGTGTTCCAGGCCACGGTGAGCCTGGGCCCGGCCGACTGGAGGCCCTACAACTGGGACTACGGCTGGTCCTTCTGGTAGGTCACTCGCAGGCGACACCACCGCCCCCACTATCTCCACCTCCACCACCACCACCACCACCACCATGACCACCTCCTCCACCCCCACCACCACCACCACCTCCACCACCATCAACTCCACCGCCACCTCCACCAGAACCACCACCACCACCAACCTCTCCTCCACCCCCTCCACCACCACCATCAACACCACCACCCCCAACACCACCACCACCTCAACACCACCACCCCCTCCCCCACCACTACCACCCTAACCACCACCAGCTCCAACACCACCACCATGGGTGAATGTGAGGCAGTATTGTAAAGCGCGTTGAGTGACCACTGGTTAGAAAAGCACTGGATAAATGCAATTCTTACCATATACCCCCACCACCGCCACCACCACTTCCATGGGGAAAGCCCCCAGAGACACCACAGCGTCCGGCCGTCTTCTGTCCTCTCACCTCATCCTATCACAGGCCTCTGATGAGACCGGCCTATTGCTCCCATGTCACGCCGGGATTAGGCTTTAGCCGCCACAAAGCCCCGATACAGGCGTGATTGGAATTGCGTAAGGGTATAAAATTTCACCCGTCCACAATGAGGCACCGTATGTTAAAAATGTATCTCAGCCAAGAGGTCACGTGACGCTTTAACGTCGATGCGTGGAAGAGACGCCCGGAGAACGGGCCGACGAGATTATGAATCGATTGACCCGTCTCGCCGACGTGTGATGGACCGTGGGGGAGGGAGGGGGGGGGAGCTTAACATTTACATTAATCCCCGTCAATCAGATATATTTAACCAGCGTTGAAGATAAACAAATATGAACGAATATATGTCAAGAGTGAGCGTGGGATTGGTCGCTGCGGCCTGGCAGCGTTCGGTATATCCCCGCAGCCAAGAGTTTAAACCCAGCGAGTGGAAGAGTGGCGCGGCCTGCCAGAGCATATGATGTTGTTGTGGTTCTCCTCCCTGATTCCCTCCCTCTCCCCCCCGTCCCCAGCATGGCGTGGGGCTCGTTCACCTGTTGCATGGGCGCCTCCGTCACCACGCTCAACTCCTACACCAAGACGGTCATCGAGTTCCGGCACAAGAGGAAGACGTTCGAGCAGAGCCTGCGGGAGGAGCAGGCCCGCGAGGCCTTCGGCTACTTCAGGGAGCGCGGCCTGCGCTCCATCTCCAAGGACGTGGACGACTACCCCGGCCAGACCCCCAAGGGCAGCCGGCGCTCCCCCGCGCACGGCTCCCCCTCCCTGGACCTGAGCGACACCACGGGGTCGCTGGGCGAGGAGCAGTGCTGAGCGGGAAGGTGGAGTAAAGGCAGCGGGGCCGGTCGTAACGTCTGGGGTGACGGAGCTGTGGTGGGGGCAGTGTCGCCGGTCGTAACATCCCTCCTCCCAGGCTCGTGAGGTCATTCATCCCCTGGTTTGGCATGATTGCGTCGAGGGATTTCTGAAGCCATTAGTGACTCTGGTTCAGCCCCCCCCCCTCCTCCCCCTGGGAAGCTGGACACCAACTGCTGCAGAGACTGATTTGTAGTCATTGGGTGGACAATAGAACTACAAGTCCCATGTGGAGAGAGGGTGGGCAGGATCTTTGTGTGGCCGGGCTGTAGGGCTGGAACTGTTTGAAGGAATCACCGTAAAGACGAACACATCTCACTCATACGCTCAAGTCTCTCCGTGTATACCGACGCCGTAAGCCTTACACACTTTAGAAAACACAGTTTAGATGCACTGCACTTCAATGAAACCCCTCATCTTGTGACTCATCAAAGGAGGGTGTAAATAGTATTTGTAATCTGTTAAATAAACCTCAACTGTTTGCTGTCTATACCGTGCCTGCGCGCATCATATTTACAAAGACAAAAAAGGGCGATTGACGACGTATCTATATTCATGAATAAAATTATACCTTTAATTTTACAGTAAAAAAACATTATTGGGTTCTGCATACTTTTCATAATGTGGATAGAGTCATCATCTTACTGGGTGATCGTTCAACCATCCAACCTTTGGAAGCAGCAACCATGTTGTTGTGCGTGTGTTGTCCTGCAGAGGGCAGCGTAGTATCGAGAAATGCAACGCTCGCTATGTATTAACTGTGGTGACGCACGGGTCTCTGATAATACATCAGAATTACGGTCACAGCCATTAGGACACCCGTCCGTTTGGTCATTTAACTTAAGAAGCGTTTTAAGGAAGAGACATAAAGCCTCAGAGGGCACGACTCAGTTCGAAACCACTTGGAGTAGACAGGAGCAACGAGCATTTAGGGGTTCAGTTTCACAGACAATTAAGGACATTGGGAATGTTGTTTTCTTTTTAATTGAAACCATGGACAGTATAAGCATTTTTTTATCATTCATTTAAAAAACATGACTAATTAGGGAAACATTAATCCCATCCTTCAAAGGCACAAGCCTTCATTGCAAGAAAGAAATAGGTCATAAATAGGATTAATTTATTAGTTTCATATAAAAAGTTACTCCATTTAGGTAAATAAATGGATGAAGAGATTTATCAAAATTGTTCTTCGCTCACAAACAGAAATTATTAACTTCATAGAAATGCACGTGAAACCGGTTCTCTGTGTTCTTATAGATCAATATAATACATGAACTAACTAATTAACTATAAATATGAACTATATTGCAAAGTGAGATTTATTCAGAAATCATTGACTTCTGCATATCTCCCATCTTCCCCATTCGGCCTATTGTGGTACGGTTGGTATGGAGCCCGGATAGTCTAGTCCCCACCGCTGGTAGTGTTGGTATGGAGCCCAGACAGTCTAGTCCCCACCGCTGGTAGAGTTGGTATGGAGCCCAGACAGTCTAGTCCCCACCGCTGGTAGAGTTGGTATGGAGCCCAGACAGTCTAGTCCCCACCGCTGGTAGAGTTGGTATGGAGCCCAGACAGTCTAGTCCCCACCGCTGGTAGAGTTGGTATGGAGCCCAGACAGTCTAGTCCCCACCGCTGGTAGAGTTGGTATGGAGCCCAGACAGTCTAGTCCCCACCGCTGGTAGAGTTGGTATGGAGCCCAGACAGTCTAGTCCCCACCGCTGGTAGAGTTGGTATGGAGCCCAGACAGTCTAGTCCCCACCGCTGGTAGAGTTGGTATGGAGCCCGGCTGGCTCAGTACCCGTCGTCGTACTCGTTCTGCGCCTGCTGTCGGGCCAGCATGGCCTGGATCAGCGCACTGGAGGAGCCGGGTCCTGAGCTCTCTGGGGCCCTCGGACCCCCGCCCCCCTCCGCCCTCCTCCTGGCCTCAATCACCTGCATCATGACCCCGGAGGTGGAGGAGGACCCGTCGTCCAGGGGGACCGGGGGTCCGTCGTAGTCGTCCCTGGCCCGCATCACCCTGACCAGCGGGTCCGCTGAGGGGGGTGTCCAGAGGGGCTGGACCGGCGGGTCTGAGGCGTGGGGGGTCCACTGCCCCGCCCTTGCGGTCAGCCCCAGCCCGTCGGAGGAGGACTGGCGCTCCGACGGGAGGGGGATCCTCTGGAAGCTGGTGGAGAGGTGCGAGGGAGCTGGGGGGTCCCGGGCGTAGCTCCCTCTGCTGCCTTGCTCAACGGCCAGGAAGGTCTGCACCATGGCGTTGGAGTTGGACCTCACGCCCGTGGAGGAGCCGCCGGAACGCCGCTTAGGGGAGGGAGGGAGGGAGGTTTGCGGCCGGGTTAATTATTTTTTTCTTCATTTAGGGGCTTTTTGCTGACGCTTTTGCCCAAAGCAACTTAAAAAGCTACTGCCACTTTATTAGTAATGCTGAGCCGTGGGCTATAGGTAATAAACGCCCGTAAACAGACTCAGGAGAGACCAACCTGTTTCTTGATCTTGGACTTTGAATGCTGAGTGGGATGAGATTTCTGAAGAGCCTGAAGTTTGTCAAGCAGAAAGGTCTTGTCTTTTCCTTCCTAGAAAAGAAGGGGGGAGTAGGGCGAAGGAAGAACGATAAATGGGTAGAAAACGCTGAAACCTGAAGCGCGTTATGTTTAAGTGACAGAAGTAGGAGAGAGCAGAATACCAACACACTCACATTAATGATTTGCTGCCTCAGCAGCAGAATGAGTAGCTTGCGACCTTGGGTGACCTGCCAGAAGACGAACGTGATAAACCTAGAACAGACAGCAGGCAGATGAATCAGTTCATTCATCGAAAATAAATGATTCACCAAATCCTCAACAAAAAAACAGACACACAGATTCAATCAATGGGTGCAATTTGGTGCTTTATTATAAAATTGTTTTGAATCATATTTAATTAAAAATTATGATTTATATTAGTATGGTTTATATTATATATATTTGTATGTTCTACATACACATTATACTGCCTCTGAAACTCCCTCTTTGGCCAAAACATACTGACACTAAGTGCCGGTAGTGTCAGGGCATTGTGACTCACAGGACGATGATGGTGACCAGGAAGTAGAAGATCTCACTGCGGACCACGTTGGCGTAGACCCAGACGGCCCATGCGCCAGCAGGGACCCCCTCCAGGCTGTTCATCCAGACCCCCACCACACTGAAGGTATTGTCCAGGCCCTTGAAAGGACCGCAGTGTCGGGAAGGGGTCAAGCTGCCAATCAGAACAACGAACACACACAACAGGATGTGAGGCGACAGTCACATGAGAAAGATCCCAAACAGCGGAGATGTCAAGGCGGGCCATTGTGGTCTTACAGTAATAGGTTGACCAGTCAATTCTTTATAATGTGTATTTAAAGGGCTTTCACTCCTAAGCTTTTATAGGCAGGACGAGGGAGGGAAATCAACTCACCATCAAAAAGCGAAGAGTTTGCAGCACTTTTCAGAGACATTATAACCACAGTCAGGTTGGATCTAAACCCTGTGATACTGAATGTAAGTCAGCCCCTGTCTGAAGACACTTTTCCTCTGCCTGAAACTGCTATGAATGTTTTTGCTGCTGTTGATAAAGAAATGCTCAGGAATGGAGTGATGCAGCTAAGACCACAGGAGGGAATCCAACCTGTGTCTCCACAAAGCGTGTTTCCTTTATGGTGGGTGCGTTAGCGGGCTGAGCCCCTGACCCCTGACCTGTGACCCTCATGACCCTCTCCAGGACCTCCAGGTGGTGTACGCCACCAGGGACAGAGAGCCCCCTGACCCCTGACCTTTGACCTCTGACCTGTGACCCTCATGACCCTCTCCAGGACCTCCAGGTGGTGTACGCCACCAGGGACAGCGAGCCCCCTGACCCCTGACCTCTGACCTCTGACCCTCTCCAGTACCTCCAGGTGGTGTACGCCACCAGGGACAGCGAGCCCACGAAGGAGGGGAAGAAGAGGAGCGCGATGACGATGGTCTTCATCTGCGCCGCCCGGCCCACCCGCCGCGGGGGCTGGCAGTTCTGGATCAGGCTGACCTGTAGAGCACAGATCAAAGTCAGGCTGACCTGTAGAGCACAGATCAAAGTCAGGCTGACCTGTAGAGCACAGATCAAACTCAGGCTGACCTGTAGAGCACAGATCAAAGTCAGGCTGACCTGTAGAGCACAGATCAAACTCAGGCTGACCTGTAGAGCACAGATCAAACTCAGGCTGACCTGTAGAGCACAGATCAAACTCAGGCTGACCTGTAGAGCACAGATCAAACTCAACACAGATACAACTCAAGCTGTAGAGCAGAGAGAGAACTCACTGGTATATTTAAACACTGATATGTTACACACAGAACTAGAAAACAGGTTCAGAGGTGGTTGGTGGGCAGGTATGTAGTTAGTTAGGCTGGTGGGTAGGCAGACAGACACACAGTTTGGCAGGGAGCAGACAGACAGGTTGGTAGATGATACAGCCGAGTAATGAAAGGATTTGATCCATTACTTATTCATCTGGGCGGCATTGTAACAGGCTGTGGTGAGAGATGCTCACCCATGCCACTGTATCTGATAATGGGAGGAGAGAGGGAGGCTCCTCTTACGCTCATCCAGACACCCAGCCTACCTTCTTCAGGTAAAACAAAACCAGAAACTTGAAGATCTGGATGACGGGCAGCAGAGGAGAAAAGTAGATCCCAATCCTGACAGGAACAGGAACACAAATTCAACTTATACATTGTATAAATGAGGTAAGGATTTGTGTTTATTTTGGTTCATGTTGCTATGTTTCGATGTTGTTATCTTACCAAGCAAGCGTCTGAGCGTAGATTAAATCCAGAACGTTCCTCGCTACGTCAAACTCTGGAACCCCGAGGCCTGGGATCCAACGAGTCCCAATCACCCTGAAATAAAATCAGGTTCTGTTGGCTTACAGCAACTCACTCACAGTCTAAGGATGAGGATAGAGACTAAATGGTAAATGTACTGCATTAATACCACAGTTTTCTAACCAGTGACCACTCAAAGCGCTTTACAATATTGCCTCACATTCACCCAATCATGCACACATTCACCCATTCATGCACACATTCACACACCGACGGTGGAGTCAGCCAAGCAGGGTGACAGCCAGCTCATCGGGAGCAGTCAGGGGGGGGCGTCTCGCTCAGGTACACCTCGACACTCGGCTAGGAGCAGCCGGGGATCGAACCAGCAACCTTCCGGTGACCTGCCAACCCACTCTACCTCCTGAGCCTCATGCCGCCCAACTAAGCATCATTCACGCTTTGTGAACTGCAACCATGAAACGTACTTGCTCAGGAACTCTCCGAAGAAGGAACCCAACATCATGAAGAAGAAGTCGAAGACGACCAGGCGGTAGAGAGCCTGGCCCACCATGGACTCCCAGCACTGAAACACAGACGACACCTCACTCAGCGCGCCTCGCTAGGCTCCACTAGAGCATAGATTAGGAATCAAACTGGGTGAAACGTACTGAGAACTTGTGGGCCACTTCGTTGACCCAGAAGTAGCAGAGGATGCCCAGGATGGACATCTTGAGGATCACATTTCTGGAGGAAACAAAAGAAAAATAGCATTCTTTATTTTATCCATGGTAATGGTGTATATTCAATGAGATGATGATGAGATAAAACGATGTTATAGCATTTTCATATTTTTCAATTACTTAATCTTCTAATGGTAGTACCTTCTAATTCCTTCCATTTCCATACTGAATAACCACCCTCTGATTATGTTAGTTATGGTATCATAACAAGACATGGACTGTGTTTTTGCACACCCAAGCAATCAAACTGAGCTTTGCAGATTAAAAGGCTGTCCTAAGGGTCGAACTCTGCACTATTATGCCCCGTTATTAATTGCATACGGTTATGATAAGATAAAGTTTGTCATGGTTCACATTATAGTCAACTGAGCAAACAAAATCCAGTTGAACCTCATTCACATTAGAGATGTTCCAGTACCGTTTTTTCGTTTCCGATACCAATTCCGATTCCTGAACTATCGATACCGATACCGAGTATATACCGATACAGCAGAAGTAGATAATTTACATTTATAATCTATAATTATAATATGACATTTTTCATTCTCGTAGAAAAGCCTGAGCATCAATATTTTTCCAACACACGTAAGTCGGAGATGACGCGTTACCCATTCCGACTTTCCACCTCTGCATTTGCTCATTCTGAATCAGAGGAATTTCCGATACTGGTATCGGTATCAGAGCAACTCTACTCTACATCCGAGCGCTTTCCTCAATGCATTACCCTAGCACAGACACAAACAGCTCTGGGGTCAGTGCAGAGCACTCGGTCCCACCTGAGGATCAGAGCGTAGATCTGTCTGCGCTGGCTGGAGTACAGCTCAAACTTGTTGAAGAGTGAGTAGCAGAGGGGCACCAGCAGGTTGATGAGGGAGACTACGAAGGGCACCAGCAGCGTCTCGGCCTGGCGGGCCAGAGACCAGTCCTCCGTGTCGGTCGCTTGCTGCCCCACATGACAGAGAGCAGAGTGAGACGAGAGCCGCGAGAAGGGGAGTTTTTGACCAGAGTGACGCAGGGAATTCTTATCAGTATACACTGCATATGTGTTAACGACAAAAGTCATGACGCACATCTTACAGTGAGTCGACAGTCAAAAGGGGATGTTTACTACTTAGCAGAAGCGATCAAGGTTCCCGTTTCCCTAAGTAGCATTTGAGATCAAGTACTGGTTGTTAATAATTGATTGTTTCGAACACAACAATGTATTCCAAGAATGACGACTCATTTCAAGCTTAATGACAAAAAAAACCTTACCACCCACACTAAACTAACAATCCAATGCTTTTTGCTTCCAAAATGGAGGCGGTCATTGGTCAATTACATCGCAGTGTAAACATCCTTTAGGCCTTCTCCCTCTCATTTACATTTACATTCAGGGCGTTTAGCAGTCGCTTTCATCCAAAGCGACTCACAATCAGTACATTTGTCAGAAGAAAGAGAAAAAACAATATATCTCTGTCGGGACAGTAAGGATGTTCATGGAACCAAGTGCCAAGCCCTAATGATCGCTAGGTCAACTCCGCTGTAGGATACGAGACGGCTCCCATGTCGAGTGCGTCTCCACCTCAGTGAGCTGTATCACCTGCTGTTCGTACTGGCTGAGGAAGTAGATGGCACTTCCACACCCGACGGCCATGCTGGTGGAGATGAACCAGGCACCAAGGTGGATGCCAAAGTGCCTCATCTTCTCCGCGGGGGTCAGGCCTGACCCCTGGCTCCTCTCTGACATACTCTCCTGCAGAGGGGAGGAAAGACAGTGAGAACAAGGTTACCATGAGCGCAACCTTGGCGTGGTCCCCTGACAGGTCGTCATGGTTACCTTGAGCTGGATGCGGAGGTTGTTCTTCCGCTGCCTCACCGCCTTCTCATTGGTCACGCTGAAGTCCCAGGAACAGAGCAGCTGCCAGGAGCCGCCACCCACCGGGTCAGACAGGACGTAGTTCATCTTGAACGAGCTGGCCATGCTGCGGGACACACAGGCACAGGGGAAAAGACTATAAATGAGATGGCCGCCGGGGACGCAAGGAAAGGGTTGGAATCAGCATTAACCCCACGACAGGGGATTTCAGCATGACGAGGGGTAAGGGAAAGGTTAGGGTTTAGGGTTATGGTTAAGAGTAAGGTTGGGGTTGACGGTTAAGGGAATGGTCAGGGTTTCAGGGTAAGGGTTTTATAGTTAAGAGTAAGGTCAGGGTGACTGTTAAGGGAGAGTTTAGGGTTAGATAAGGTAAGATGCAAGATACATAAAGGTACTTACCCAAACAGTAAATTACGTTATCACAGCAGACAGTACAAGACAGTAATTGGATTTATTTTATCGTTTTGGGTTAAGGTTAAGTTTAGGGTTAAGGTTTTAGAGTCAGGATTAAGGGGTTAAGGTTAGGGTTAAGGTCGTTCTTTAGGGGTGACCGACCTGTAGAGGACGGCAGCTCCACACAGCACCATGTAGGCAGCGATGGTGAAGAAGTAGGCCAGCTGGATGTTGTAGTGCAGCAGGCCCATGAAGGAGTCAGGACTGTAGGCGCCGTAGTACAGGACGGTGTATCTAAAGTAGCCCTGGGGAAGGAAAGCATCTCATTCATTAAACTGTAGAGGCTGTGGTAGAGGCTGTAGTAGAGGCTGTGTTAGAGGCTGTGTTAGAGGCTGTGTTAGAGGCTGTGGTGGAGGCTGTGTTAGAAGCTGTGGTAGAGGCTGTGGTAGAGGCTGTGGTAGAGGCTGTGGTAGAGGCTGTGGTAGAGGCTGTGTTAGAGGCTGTGGTGGAGGCTGTGTTAGAGGCTGTGCTAGAGGCTGTGTTAGAGGCTGTGCTAGAGGCTGTGGTGGAGGCTGTGTTAGAGGCTGTGGTAGAGGCTGTGGTGGAGGCTGTGGTGGAGGCTGTGGTAGAGGCTGTGGTAGAGGCTGTGGTGGAGGCTGTGGTGGAGGCTGTGGTAGAGGCTGTGGTAGAGGCTGTGGTAGAGGCTGTGGTGGAGGCTGTGGTAGAGGCTGTGGTAGAGGCTGTGGTGGAGGCTGTGGTGGAGGCTGTGGTAGAGGCTGTGGTAGAGGCTGTGGTGGAGGCTGTGGTAGAGGCTGTGGTAGAGGCTGTGGTGGAGGCTGTGGTAGAGGCTGTGGTAGAGGCTGTGGTGGAGGCTGTGAGAGAGGGTGTGATAGAGGCTGTGGTGGAGGCTGTGGTAGAGGCTGTGGTGGAGGCTGTGGTGGAGGCTGTGAGAGAGGGTGTGGTAGAGGCTGTGGTAGAGGCTGTGGTAGAGGCTGTGGTGGAGGCTGTGAGAGAGGGTGTGATAGAGGCTGTGGTAGAGGCTGTGGTGGAGGCTGTGGTAGAGGCTGTGGTGGAGGCTGTGAGAGAGGGTGTGGTAGAGGCTGTGGTAGAGGCTGTGGTAGAGGCTGTGGTGGAGACTGTGAGAGAGGGTGTGATAGAGGCTGTGGTAGCGGGCTGTACTCACCGCTCCAGTGAGCAGCTCCAGGCCTTGGAAGGTCACGTTGGGGGGCACGCGGGGCACGTGGTCGTAGGCCAGCATGGGGACGGTGATGAAGCTGAAGTTGATGACGAAGGAGAAGACGTTGAGCAGGAGCAGCGACTTGAGGAACAGGAAGTAGGAGAGGACACTGGAGCCGAAGACGCCCCCGACCTCCTTCATGGTGCCCTGCCACAGGTCCAGGGCCTGCCTCGCCGCCGCCACGCCCGACCCACACCTACGGAGAGACTGGAGGGACATTCCGCCGGTCAGAATCTATGGCGTGACCAATGACGATGGGTCTTTTGGAATCCAGGTATGTAACTCAGGGTGACATGTGGCTCAGGAGGCAGAGCGGGTCGGCTGGTAACCGGAAGGTCTCTGGTTCGATCCCCGGCTCCTCCTAGCGGAGTGTCGAGGTGTCCCTGAGCGAGACGCCCCTCCCTGACTGCTCCTGACCAGCTGGCTGTCGCCCTGCGTGGCTGACTCCGCCGTCGGTGTGTGAATGTGTCCATGAATGGGTGAATGTTGGGCAGTATTGTAAAGCGCTTTGAGTCACTGGTTAGAAAAGCGCAGTGTAAATGTAGTTCATTTAACATTTAACTGTAGTATAATGGTGATTAAACATATAGGCCCTTATAAAGTTGGATTTGATTTAGAGGCGAATACTATTATGACAACACTGAGTTTACTTTGTTTACAGGTCACAATCATCCATGTTCCCGTTAAGTTAAAGGTTTTCAGAGGTTAAAGGGAAGGAGGTTTGTGTGCATAGTGAAGCTCCTCACCAACGACATGCTCTCAGACCAGTCTGCAAGGCAGGACAGGTGGCGAGACTTCTTGGACGACTTGGAGGCCAGCACTCTGTTCCTGGGGGAGATGAGGACAGAGATATTATCTCTACAGATTACAGGCCCCATATATCTTTATGCCAGCGATGGCAAATCATCAGCGCATTCTCAGGTTCCGCTGCTGATAAACATGTTGAAATGAAATGCACAATTTCTGATCTCTCAAGGTCATTGAAATCGGTCTAAGTGTTTGTTCATCCATGCTTAAGTAGTTTTACTGCTCTCTGTGGTAATCATTAACCCACATAACGGGAGCTGAAACATTGACCCACCTGATTTGTTTTTTCTCATTGTAGGTCATGGGGAGTTTCCTGATGCCCTCAATGCGCTCCTTTGTGGAACCGGCTATCAGCTCTTTCACCAAGTTCTGCTCCTCTGTTGCATTGGAAACCGCAAACAAACAAACAAAGCTTTCATCCTGGCCGTTTTTTATTCTTCCTTTGTTTCAGCCACTGCATATGAGAACAGGCTGGTGGAGAACGGCTGACTCAAGACAGACCACACATTTATAGCACAAACGGAACTGCATTTATACTGCGCCATTCTAACCGGTGGCCTCTCAAAGCGCTTTGCAATACTGCCTCACATTCACCCATTCATTCACACATTCACACACCAACGGCGGTGTCAACAACGCAAGGGACAGCCAGCTGGTCAGGAGCAGTCAAGGTGAGGTGCCTTGCTCAGAGACACCTCGACACTCAGCTAGCAGGAACCGGGGATCGAACTAGCAACCTTCCGGTTACCAGCCAACCCACCAGCCACATATGATGGACCAACATTGAGTTGGTCACGGTGTTTACTGTTCTCTTACCGTACTCCAGCTCATTCCTGATGGCGCCCTCTGTGATTGACAGGTGGGAGGGGTCTCCATTTGGAAACATACTCATCCTCCTCATTCCCCTTAACCGCATCGTCATGTTGGCTGTACACACAAGGACACACACAGTTACACACCATGGAACCCTTAACTTAAAGATAGTTACACAGGCCCAATGAACCCTTAACTTATAGATAGTTACACAGGCCAAAGGAACCATTAACTTAAAGCTAATAACACAAGGAACCATTAACTTAAAGATACAACGGCCTAAGGAACGATTAACTTAAAGATAGTTACACATGCCGAAGGAACCATTAACTTAAAGATAGTTACACAGGCCGAAGGAACCCTTAACTTAAAAATTGTTGCACAGGCCTAAGGAACCATTAACTTAAAGATAGTTACACAATGAACCCTTAGCTTAAAGATAGTTACACAGGCCCAATGAACCCTTAACTTATAGATAGTTACACAGGCCAAAGGAACCATTAACTTAAAGATAGTAACACAAGGAACCATTAACTTAAAGATACAACGGCCTAAGGAACGATTAACTTAAAGATAGTTACACAGGCCGAAGGAACCATTAACTTAAAGATAGTTACACAGGCCGAAGGAACCCTTAACTTAAAAATTGCTGCACAGGCCTAAGGAACCATTAACTTAAAGATAGTTACACAATGAACCCTTAACTTAAAGATAGTTACACAGGCCCAATGAACCCTTAACTTATAGATAGTTACACAGGCCCAAGAAACCATTAACTCAAGTAGTATTTTCTTTACCTCACATTACATTAAGATGATAGTTACTTCAGCGATAAGATAGCAATAAGTTTCACTAAGTATTAGTAAACTAATAATAGTTTGGTTATTTTGTTATGTTGTTTTGTTTATATCAATTTATCACGTCCATCTTTCTTGTAACACTAAAACATTTATGTTTGAAAAGGAAAGTATTTCCTTGATGACCTCTTTATTTAAGCATGTATTGAAGCTTACAAATCAAATTGCTCCTTTAAACCAAACAACCTTTTATAACTCAAACCCTAAGGTTACATTTATATAAACAATTATATTGTGCATAATAATTAACATTCAACTTTAAAACCTTCAAACACCAGTCAAACCAATTCACATTTTTTTTATAACAGATGATGATGGTGTGTGTGTGTGTGTGTGTGTGTGTGTGTGTGTGTGTGTGTGTGTGTGTGTGTGTGTGTGTGTGTGTGTGTGTGTGTGTGTGTGTCTGTGTCTGTTTGTACACTTCTGCCATAGCTACACTTCAGATACAGACAACAAAAAGAAAGAAAGAAAGAAAGAAAGAAAGAAAAAAAGAAAGAATGAAAGAAAGAAAGAAAGAAAGAGAACGAAGAAAGAAAGAAAGATCGATGAAAGACAGAGAGACAGTGATAATGGTTGAAGAGCAGCCAAACATAAAAGCTTGGAGCAGTACCTGAGAAGGTGGCTGGGAACCGGGACAGACCGGCGGCATCGTGGAAGGACCCATCGCCGTGGACCGAGCTGTGTTCTGGAGCAGTGGGGGAGGAGACATGCTTTGTTCATGTTGTACACGTCAACACAAATGTACATAGCGACACTCAGGGCCATGACGACTGCTGCATAAAGGAGCACATTTTACATACAGTTTGCATCCTGGCCTCATGGCCATTGTTAGACAAAAGATATTGGCTCGGGTGACTCCCAGCTAAAAGGAACCAGGTTCGATGCCGATATCTGGTAAGCTGTCTATAACCCGATACTGCCTCCTTGACTACAGGTATCTGGAAGGACTGCCGGTGGTTTAAATGGACTGGACTGCACTCATACAGCGCTGTTCTAACCAGTGTCCGCTCAAAGCGCTTTACAACACTGCCTCACGTTCACCCATTCATGCACACATTCACACACCGACAGAGGAGTCAGCCACGCAGGGCGACAGCCAGCTCGTCAGCAGCAGTCAGGGTTTTAAGGTGCCTCGCTCAGGGACACCTCGACACTCGGCTAGGAGGAGCCGGGGATCGAACCAGCGACCTTCCGGTTACCAGCCGACCCGCTCTGCCTCCTGAGCTGCACGCCGTCCCCAGGTTGAGGATGACAATAACTAGGCAGAGTGAGGAGGAGTGAGGGTCCTTCTTACGGGGCAGTCGCTGCCAGTGGGGGTCCTGGTGTTGTGACGACTGGGGCCCCAGGGGAAGGGCTCCCAGGGCCCTCAGGCCCTCCCCCGCCCCGCCCTCCCAGGGGTCCGCGTTGGCCCTGGGGCCCGTCACCGTGGAGACCGCCGAGGCCCTCGCAGCCCGCCAGGGGGGGGGCAGGTCCTGGACGTAGGGGTTGCTGTGTTGGGGCTTGAAGGGGGGTCTTTTTTTTTGGGGGGGGGGGGGTCCACACATCATCATCAGATACAGTATACAGTATATACTTGATCACTGGGCCACTTCTCTTTGTTTACATTTGTTTGCATTTGCATTTATACACTTTAATATACGGTGAAGTACTAGTACTTAGCCACTTTATAATTTACACTTTATACTTTACACTATGTAATTTATAATTCATAATGTTTATACCATCTATTGCCCGGTTTGTACAGTTGTTCTTTACAAGTTTAGAGTATACTTAAGCATTTACTTTAGTATCTATTTTTGTTTTTCATTAGTACTTATTATTTGTATGGTATTGTACTTGATCCTGTGTTTTCCACTGCTGCGGGGCTGTTATCTATCTACACGGGAAACTTGAGATAGGGGAAAGGCTCCTACTTAAAGTGTGTAAGCAATGGTCTAACGATAAGACTGAGATATTGTCTGAAATTAACAACTGTGAATGGTGAGAACCGTTGATTTGATGCTAAAATCATTCACTTGTTACAGTTACAATTCAACTGTCTCAAATCCACTGTTTCAATTCAATCTCTCAGCCTGCAGGTGAGACCACACCACAGACCACTAATGTCTGCGTTCCTCATTACCTTCAGTACCTCAACCGCCGTGTCCGTCAGAAGACGTCGGCCTACCTTCTGTCCAGCTCCAGGGTATCACTGTCGTGGTAGGCCGGGTTGTAGAAGGACCCGTCGCTGTAGTGGCTCATGATGTCGGTCCCTCTCTGCTACTCGATCTCCTGAAGTGCTCCTCTGTAGATCTGGCTGCTTCTTCTCCAGCTCCTCTCCAACCGTCCACACTAGAAGTGTGTTGCTCTAAGCAGTAAGTGGAATAATATAGTTACGGCCAGGCAGAAAATAGAATCATGGAAGCTGAATAGCTGTAGACTTCACGGTCTCGGATGGTGATGAGATTGCTCCTATAATTTAAACCGAGCCAGAGCCACGCAGCTTCAGGGTTCGGTGTGGACTGTCTATCCCGGCGAACGGCTCTATTGTGATAGATAACCTGTGAAACCCAACGCTGAGCTCCCATTCTTACAGGTCATCATTAATTCACCCTCTCAGAGCCGCGTGGATGGGTTACCTCCCGGGAACGGGAGAGGACACAATCTGAATGACATGGGGATCTGTGGTTCCGTGAGCAGGGCCAGGGAGATGCTCCTCTTGCGGGTAGTATTGATTATCTGTCATCCATAAGATCTATCTGAAGATCTGAAATCACTGTTTTGATTATTAAAGAAGCCACATATAAAATGTAATCCATTAAAAAGCATCTGCTTACCTGGTAAAGTATACTGTGATATCAAACTATCAAAATAACTATTTATGTCTGTGCTGTTAAGGTTTAGTCCAATCGCTTGTTATTGAGTGTTGATAGTGATCCATCCAGAGGAAAAATGAAGATCCATAAAGGATTAACGAGTTTGAGATATTCCTTTACAAGTCCGAGCAGAGAGAGAAAGACAGAGAGACATGGACACAATGAGCCGCACTGGTCCTACAAGGAAGCAAGGGAAATCTATTCTTATCAGCAAGGTGAAGGTCCAATCCCAATGACCACTGACCCTCCTGTGAAGCCTCATGAGATGTGGCTCACTAACTAAACACTGTGCGGGGCTATTGTTGGCATAACTGATATTACATTGTGAACAATGTGTGTTTATTGTATGAATGACTTGGATATATCAGGCCCAATAAACATGTTTGCTGCAGGGATTGAAGAACATTGAACAACAACAAGAGGTCAGATCAGAACATAATGTAAGTAATGTCACCTGCTTTAACATCAAAGTGGGTTCAGTTGATGTTTAGGAAATGTCAAAATGGAATAAAATTCCACTTAAAAACTGTTTGTGAATTTAATTATTATTAGGCCTATTTTATTAATTTATTATGATATCATATTAATGTGTTAATTAATGTATTATTATATTAGCCTGTCCTTATCAAGAGTGATCCGTAATTATTGGAGAGCCCCCCCAACACACACACGCACACGCACACACACACACACACACACACACACACACACACACACACACACACACACACACACACACACACACACACACACACACACACCCTCCAGCGGCCGTAAGCGGAACATCCACTCAGGAGATGCAGGAAGTGGACGAGCAGACGAGTATCGTTGTTTTGAGGACCGACGGACCGCAGACCGAAGCCCCCCGACTGGTTAGTCCTACTGGTTCTCCATGAGTAGGGTCGACCATGGACAACGACTCGGGTAAACTATAAACTCGACACAGTTCCGTGTCAGTTCCTTTTCTTATCCGTATCAGTTCCGTAAGATTGTTGAACGCTAGGAGCGGTTCTCGTTCTGCTGTCTGGTGCGGAACCCATGTTTGGATGCTGCGTAAAGTACGCAATCATTCCACCCATGTAGTGCACTAAAGTACTAGTAATGGGTTAAAGTACTAGTAATGGATATGACGAGGTGCAGGATGTATCTTCAGGAGAACCTGTTGCTGCTCGTTCTGCTCAAGTGAGTTCATGTGTAACTAACTCTTCGTGGAGGAAATGAAAGGCAGGTTTATGTACATACAGACGATGGCAATGATTAACCAGACGGGACGACACCGTGATGCTGATAGAAGAATTCAAACCGTCACGGTTTTTCAATGCATTACCTGGATCTCACATCTGATCATCTGAGTGGGGCAGCATGTCCACAACAGGGAGTGTCTTCGTCCTCTGACTAATCAGCCATGTCTTCTCAGGTGGTGGGAATGCTCGTTTCATAAGGGTGTGATTATCCATGATGTGTCTTGTAGAAGCAAGCAAGGAGTTGTGAAACAATTCATTTCCATGTTTGAAATTGAAAATATTTTGTGTGTGTGTGTGTGTGTCCATTATCCCACCCATTGCACTCCTGATCATCCCTGAAAGAGGGATCCCCCACTCTGAAGGAGGGATCCCCCACTCTGCGTTCCTTCTCTAGGTTTCTTCGTTGCTAATTAAGCGAGTTTTTTCTTGCCCTCTGGGGGGCTAGGGTCGGGGGGGGGGTGTTAAGGGCTACGAGGCGCCATGTGGCTCAGGAGGTAGAGCGGGTTGGCTTCTAACCGGTCGCTAGTTCGATCCCCGGCTCCTCCTAGTGTCGGGTTGTCCCTGAGCGAGGCGCCCCCCCCCCGACTGCTCCTGACCAGCTGGCTGTCGCCCTGGGGGGCTGACTCCGCCGTCGGTGTGTGAATGGGTGAATGTGAGGCGGTATTGTAAAGCGCTTTGAGCGGCCCCCGGTTAGAGAAGCGCTGGATGGACGCGGTCCGTTTTACCACTCACACAAATAAAACATAATGTCTGTGAACAGATTGTGAGTGTTCTCCGTTGCGTGCTCAGTGTTCTACAGCGATCGCACCGGGCCCAGTAACCCCCTGCTGGACCAGCTGCCCAGTTACCAGTCCCTGCTGTACCGACGCAAGCCCACCAATGGGGGGTCCAAGCGCCGGAACAGCTCCAGGAACCGCATGGGGTCCTTGGGCAGCGGGAGGTGGGGCGGCACCACGGTGGCCCTCCACGAGGAGAAGGCCAAGGCCCTGGAGAGACCGGTCCGGGAGATGGTCAGGTCCATGTCGGAGAAGCGCAGAAACAGGTAGGAACCCCCCCCCCCGGACGTCATGTTTGAGCCGATGAGATCCATCAGCCCTGAAAGCTTTATTCAGAACGTTGGACGTTCAGACTGCATCCTTAAATTGATTATGGCCAGGCCAACATCTGATCTGTGGCGGCGTGCAGCTCAGGAGGCAGAGCGCGTCGGCTGGTCACCTGAAGGTCGCTGGTTCGATCCCCGGCTCCTAGCGGAGTGCCGAGGTGTCCCTGAATACTGTATAAATGCAGTCCATTTACCATCTACCATGATACCTTAAGCTAATTGAAATGCGGCTCAACTAGCAGTGATGAGTAGGGGTTATAGAAATGAGTGACTGGATTCCAAGTCTTTTTAATTAAAATTCTGCATGGAACCCCTTGGTTTTAACACAGAATGGGAATACGGTATAAGATACACGCTATTTGTCCCACTGCACATGTACTAAAGTACACTTAGTTTAGCAGTAAGTCAACAGATGGTCGACTTACAAGGTGAACACTTTTCCATTCTCACCGTGTGTGTGTGTGTGTGCGCGTGCGTGTGTGTGTGTGTGTGTGTGTGTGTGTGTGTGTGTGTGCGTGTGTGCGTGTGCGCGTGTGTGTGTGTGTGCAGAGATCAGCGTCTGGAACAGGACCGGGAGCTGAGCAGCTGGAGGCAGCGGAGGCGGAGCCTGCACCGGTCACTGAAGAGGCTGAGGGCGGACCTCCAGGAGAGACTGAGCGCCCTGGTGCTGTGGAGGGGAGACATCCACCTCATAGAGGGTGAGACAGGCTACTGGGAGGGGAGACATCCACCTCATAGAGGGTGAGACAGGCTACTGGGAGGGGAGACATCCACCTCATAGAGGGTGAGACAGGCTACTGGGAGGGGAGACATCCACCTCATAGAGGGTGAGACAGGCTACTGGGAGGGGAGACATCCACCTCATAGAGGGTGAGACAGGCTACTGGGAGGGGAGACATCCACCTCATAGAGGGTGAGACAGGCTACTGGGAGGGGAGACATCCACCTCATAGAGGGTGAGACAGGCTACTGGGAGGGGAGACATCCACCTCATAGAGGGTGAGACAGGCTACTGGGAGGGGGGACATCCACCTCATAGAGGGTGAGACAGGCTACTGGGAGGGAGGAAATCCACCTCATAGAGGGTGAGACAGGGGGCTGTGGAGGGGGGACATCCACCTCATAGAGGGTGAGACAGGCTACTGGGAGGGCAGACATCCACCTCATAGAGGGTGAGACAGGATACTGGGAGGGGGGACATCCACCTCATAGAGGGTGAGACAGGCTACTGGGAGGGGGGACATCCACCTCATAGAGGGTGAGACAGGCTACTGGGAGGGGAGACATCCACCTCATAGAGGGTGAGACAGGGGGCTGTGGAGGGGAGACATCCACCTCATAGAGGGTGAGACAGGGGGCTGTGGAGGGGGGACATCCACCTCATAGAGGGTAAGACAGGCTACTGGGAGGGGAGACATCCACCTCATAGAGGGTGAGACAGGGGGCTGTGGAGGGCAGACATCCATCTCATAGAGGGTGTGACAGGCTACTGGGAGGGCAGACATCCACCTCATAGAGGGTGAGACAGGCTACTGGGAGGGGAGACACCCACCTCATAGAGGGTGAGACAGGGTGCTGTGAGCTGGGGTGTCTGCTATCGATTGGACAGCTATGGTTCTCTGACCAATCATCATAAGTATAATCCCACAAGGCTTTGGATAAAAGCGTCTGCTAAAGTCCCTCAATACAAATGTAAATGTAGAAAGCTTTGCTCGTCTTCAATAATCTCTCCCTCACTCTCTCTCTCTCTCAGGAATGTTCGGGACGGGGATCCTCTCGTACTTCTCCTTCCTGCGCTTCCTGGTTCTGCTCAACTTGGTCATCTTCCTGCTGATGTTCAGCTTCGTCATGCTGCCCATCATCATCGCCCCGCACGCCGCCGGGAACGTCACCTTCAACCTGGCCGACGGTCAGAGGCACACTCTCTCTTTACCGCTGAGACTCGACTCTGAGACAATAACAAATTAGCAAATGGTTTGCTAACTCATTTGGGTTAAAGGTTGATAAATAAGTTCAGCTATTAACTTGCTTACGACGAGCTGGCTGTCGCCTTGCTGCCGTCGGTGTGTGAATGTGTGCATGAATGGGTGAATGTGAGGCAGTATTGTAAAGCGCTTTGAGTGGCCACTGCTTAGAAAAGCTGTATAAATGCAGTCCATTTACTATTTAACATAACATAAATGTTTTCTTACAATTTCCTAGCAGAATAATGAGCATGTAATTACGCTGACCTTACATTTGCCGCAACTTAGCTTCTCATCCACGGGCCAGACTTGCTAGGAGGTAACTTATTGTTCAGTTATGAGTAAATGACAACGGACTCCATGGAGATGACTGATTGGCTGTCGTGTTGTCTTGTGACTGGCTGACAGGCAGTGCATGCAGTGTGTATCCCAACAGCGCACGACGAGGCCTGGTCATCTTCCACGAGCACATCACAGACCTTCTCTCAGGCGGGGTAAACACTCCCAGTCTTCTGCTTTGATTGTGTACCGTCCACCGTGTAGGTATGAAGGGATGGCTGGAGAGGACAGGGAGTTCCCCTAGACTCTGAATAGCCTCCCCCTTACCCCCCCCCCCCCACACCCCTCGGACGCACTAACTGTATGTTGTACAGAGTACTTTGTGTGTAGAATTGTGTAGCATCTTATCCTAGCTATCTCTGTTGTATACGGGGAATGGGTTAACCTAGTGATGGTTAGTGCTCGGCACATGGTTCTATGAACACCCTGGCTGTACTGAGATATATTGTTGTTTCTCTTTCTTCTGACAAATATACTTATTGTAAGACGCTTTGGATAAAAGCGTCTGATAATCGCCCTAAATGTAAATGTCAACAGAGGTGTCTTGGGAATGAATCCACTGTGTGTTGCTGTGACCTGCAGGGCTTCTTGGAGCAGACCTATCTGTTCTACGGCTACTACAAGGTGCACGCCATTAGGTTCCCTGGGTTCACCTACAACCTGCCCCTGGCCTACCTCCTGGTGACGGTTGCTTACCTCTGTCTCAGCCTCGTGTGGATCGTTCAACGGTAGGGGAATAAGAGAAGTGTTTAATGCACTCATCATCGGTGTGTCAGCCCCTGACGCGGTCACTCTACTCCTCCAGGTCTGCCTCCGGCTTCAAGAGGAACCTTATCCAGGACGAGGATCGCTTCCAGAGCTTCTGCAACAAGATTTTCGCCGGCTGGGACTGCTGCATAACCAACGAGAACGCAGCGCGACTCAAGAGGAGCAGCCTGCTGTACGAGCTCAAGGTCAGTCTGCTGTACGAGCTCAAGGTCAGCCTGCTGTACGAGCTCAAGGTCAGTCTGCTGTACGAGCTCAAGGTCAGCCTGCTGTACGAGCTCAAGGTCAGTCTGCTGTACGAGCTCAAGGTCAGCCTGCTGTACGAGCTCAAGGTCAGCCTGCTGTACGAGCTCAAGGTCAGTCTGCTGTATGAGCTCAAGGTCAGTCTGCTGTACGAGCTCAAGGTCAGTCTGCTGTACGAGCTCAAGGTCAGCCTGCTGTACGAGCTCAAGGTCAGTCTGCTGTACGAGCTCAAGGTCAGTCTGCTGTACGAGCTCAAGGTCAGTCTGCTGTACGAGCTCAAGGTCAGTCTGCCAGCTCCAGGTCAGTTCACTACTGGCTCCAGGTCAGTTCACTACTGGCTCCAGATCAGTTCACTACTGGCTCCAGGTCAGTTCACTACTGGCTCCAGGTCAGTCCACTACTGGCTCCAGGTCAGTTCACTACTGGCTCCAGGTCAGTCCACTACTGGCTCCAGGTCAGTTCACTACTGGCTCCAGCTCAGTTCACTACTGGCTCCAGGTCTGTTCCTTCTTTGTTTGTCTCCCTTTAAGCTATTTGAACTTTTAGCTTTTGTGGTAAAGCATCTTGAAGCTTTTAGTTGCCGTAGGAAACTAGAAAAGTGAAACACAAAATATAGACAGACGCAAATAGGAAAAATACTATACTGAGAATATATGGAAATGTGGTTGCTCACAAAACGGTGTAGATTGTTTCTGACGGTATGAGGCTGGCATAATTGGATGAACAAATTATAGACGTTTTATTAATTAGCTATAAAGGATTCTCAGATCAAATCCATTTCTCATTTAGCAACATATTCCTCCCTGATAGGGCTCAGAATTGAACGTTGATGTATTAAATTAACTATTTATTTTATTCTTTGTCTTCCAGACGGATCTGGAGGAGGAGAGGATCAAGCAGAAGATCGCCGACCGCAGCCGCCAGGAGAGGTGTCGTATCTACGCCATCCGGCTGATCCTCAACGTCTTCGTCATCGCCGTCCTGGCGGCCTGCTTCTACAGCATCTACCGGGCCACCATCTTCTCCCAGAAGGCCCAGATGACCAAGGTACCCAGAAGAAACACCAGAGACATCTAGGTCATGGAACAGGTGTATCGTGTTTCCTATGATATCGTATATTTATACTAATACATTATTTTAAAGATTCTAATATGAAAACATTTAACAGAAAGATGTTACAGATTTGCACGTACACACATTAACATTTACATTTACAGTATTTAGCGGACACTTCTATCCAATGCGACCTACAATAAGCACTTCTCAGAAGAAAGAAGAGAAACACATTTCATGAGGAATAATTTACCTGATTACCTTGAAGAATATAATACCCAATATCCAAAGCATGTACTCAAGTATTGTTGAAGGGGGAGGGTCTAATTGACAGCTGCTCTGATTGGCTGGTTTTGTCCTGCAGGTGAACTTCATGCTGGACCTCATCTACGAGTACCTGCCCTCTATTGTCATCACCCTGGCCAACTTCATCACCCCGCTGCTTTTCTCCCTCATCATCAACTTCGAGGACTACTCCCCTGCCTTTGAGATCCGCTTCACCCTGATGAGGTACGAGCTCTCGCACCAGGCCGTGAGGGGCTCATCCGCGCAGCTCCATGGATGAACTGAGTGTTGACATGCAAGACACATCTTTTCAATTCAATACAATCTAATTATTTGTACGGCCCTTAATCACCGGCACACTCTCAATATATTTATGAACTCCTAACACTGGTCTCCTCTCAAACGTCTCCTGTCTGGTGGTCCGTCTCCTCTCCAGGTGTGTGTTCATGCGTCTCACCAGCATCGGAGTGCTGCTCTTCTCCCTGTGGTCTCAGATCACGCAGTGTAAGGAGTTACCGTGTTTGTGCGGCTACAACTTCCGGCTCTACTCGGTGAGTAGAAGGGCCAACCAGGCCCCCCCACCCGGGTCAAGATAAGATAAGATATCAACTTTATTAATACCGCAGAGGGGAAATTCCTTTGTTACAACAGCCCAGCAGCACTGGAAAACACAAAAAATACAAAGTACTAATGAAAAACAAATGTAGACGCTAAAGTAAAGAACAACTGGACAAACAGGGCAAACTAAACAGACGGGATAAACAATATAATCTATAGATAATAAAGTACCAGTACTTCACAGTATATTAAAGTGTATAAATGCCACTGTAATCATTTCATGCATCATTTACATGGTATTACCTCCTACAAGCCTCTCATTGATATTCAGCCGCTCATGGGGTCTCTCTGGTCGACTGCAGACTCACGTCGTGGTGACGTTGAGGGAGGCTGAGATGCAGCTGGTCTGCTGGTTTTGCATCCACTCTTGATCCATGTCCAAAGTGGCTTGTTTTAAACCCTCCAAATACACAGTTGCACCTTTTCTATTCTTAATACACATGTAGGTCATAATAAATATACGTTTTTAAATGAAATTTTGCATGTTACATGTTGCACAACTGTCCACTGAAAACTCTAAATCAGAGAGTTTCTAGATATAGAGTTAGGGTCACGACTCAAACACATTGTCGGCCCATTCAGAGAGTCTCCTCTCTCTCTCCCCCCCAGTGCTGGGAGACCCGAGTGGGCCAGGAGATGTACAAACTCACCGTGTTCGACTTCATCATCATCGCCGCCGCCACCATCTTCGTGGAGTTTCCCCGCAGGTAAGTTCTCTTAATGTTCGACATTAAAGTTCAACCAGGCGTATAATCCTCAGTGAACCATTAAGGACTCCATTCGGTACACAGCAGAGCATTATGCTTGTATATGTAACGGATTAGGGCGGCGTACGGCTCAGGCGGTAGAGCGGGTCGGCTGGTAACCAGAAGGTCGCTGGTTCGATCCCCGGCTCCTCCTAGCGGAGTGTCGAGGTGTCCCTGAGCGAGACGCCCCCCCCTGACTGCTCCTGACCAGCTGGCTGTCGCCCTGCGTGGCTGACTCCGCCGTCGGTGTGTGAATGTGTGGGTGAATGGGTGAATGTGAGGCAGTGTTGTAAAGCGACCAGTTGAGTGGCCACCGGTTAGAAAAGCGCTGTAGAAATGCAGTCCATTTACCGTAAGGTTCGGACTTGTTATTCCTTTTTGAACCTTTTTTTCTTCAAGTCTTTCTAGATCCATTCCGATGTTTAGTTTGTGTCTACGTAAACGAGTTCAAGTTATTTTATTAGTCAAATGCACACCATAACAGGCAAAGCAGTCATAGCTGGCAATGTGATTTTTGTGTGACAATGCAAAAAAAAGATAAAATTAATAGTACAAGAGTAAAAAGAGTAACATTGCAATTAAGAACCAAACCCCCCATGACCCTCGTTCCTCTCTAACCCCGCCCTCCTCTCCCCCAGGCTGATGGTGAACTACTGCAGCTGCGGCCTGGTGAAGTGGTGGGGTCAGCAAGAGTTCGCCATCCCCCAGAACGTCCTGGAGATCGTCTACGGCCAGACCATCTGCTGGATCGGCACCTTCTACTGCCCCCTGCTGCCCGCCATCTGCACCATCAAGTATTTCTTCATCTTCTACATCAAGAAGGTAGGAGGGCTCTGCTGGGGCTTCTAACGGAGGGAGCGGCCGTTAAAAGCCTTTTGAAAATCTGCCTTTCCCTGTGCTTTAGTGACCTCAAAAGTAGGCGTGTCCACATAGATGTACGCTGGCTAGATCTGCAACAGTCCCCTGGGTAGGCTGGTAGACTGATCTGTCCAGCGTACATCTAGGTGGACACGCCCACTTGTGATGGCAGATGTTTTCAAACGGCTTCTAACGGCTAATCACACACGCACACACCTGATGGCATAATACCACCCCTTTGACATATTTACTCTTCCTTTATGGATCATTAGAAATAATTGAATAGCTGTAAAATAGATGCAACCCATGACACAGCTAGTAGTTACTAAGGCACTGCAGTTAACTCACGATAGCAACAAATCATCAAAAAAGTCTTTCATGTTTTATATTATTGATAATTTATGCTAATATAATGAGTAGGGTAGGATATCCCTAAGACCAGACCCCCCCCTAATGAAGCTAATGCTAATATAATGAGTATGGTAGGATCTCTCTAAGACCACCCCCCCCCCCCCCCCATGAAGCTAATGCTAATAAAATGAGTATGGTAGGATCTCTCTAAGACCACCCCCCCCCCCCCCCCTAATGAAGCTAATGCTAATATAATGAGTATGGTAGGATCTCTCTAAGACCACCCCCCCCCCCCCCTAATGAAGCTAATGCTAATATAATGAGTATGGTAGGATCTCTCTAAGACCACCCCCCCCCCCCCTAATGAAGCTAATGCTAATATAATGAGTATGGTAGGATCTCTCTAAGACCAGACCCCCCCCCTGGTCACGAGGCTAATGCTCCCTCCGACCCACTAGGTGTCGCTGGTGAACAACTGCCGCCCGGCTACCCGCCCGTTCCGGGCTTCCAGCTCCAACTTCTTCTTTCTGGTGGTCCTCCTGATTGGCCTGGCTCTGGCCTGTCTGCCCGTCATGGTGGGCGTCGGCCTGTGAGTGATGTCATACTCTCCGTGTCCCGGTCCTGTGGTCTCAAAGCCTCTCGCTCTGGACGGGCTCCTAGGGTTGGCTCCTACATTCACGTTTACCTTCAGGGCGTTCAGCAGACGCTTTTATCCAGAGCGACTCACAACAAGTACATCTGTCAGAAGAAAGAGAAACAACAATATATCTCTGTCGGTACAGTAAGGATGTGCATAGAACCAAGTGCCGAGCACTAACCATCACTAGGTTATCCCATTCCCCGTACCCAACAGAGATAGCTAGGGTAAGATGCTACACAATGCTAAGTACTAAAGATAGCTAAGATAAGATGCTGCACAATGCTAAGTACTATTTAGCGTCTCTTCTGGTCCCTCATGATGAATGGTCGCCAAACCCTGTTGTGTCTAAAGCTACCTTTCAAACCAACAGTTGGCTGTGCATTTTTCAAGGAAGTGAAAGTGATAAACAAAGCTATTTTAGCTTTTGTGGTAAAGCATCTTGAAGATTTTATTTGGAGTAGGAATCTAGAAAATGCAAACACAAAATATATCAAGAATAGGAGACATATAAGGAAATGTGCTGGCCCATACAGGGTATATTATTTCGGATTGTATGAGGCTGAAATAATTGGATTCTACTAAATGTCAATGATATAAAGGATTCTCAAGTCAAATCAATTTCTCAGCCAGCATGTTTCACCCTGATAGCGCTCAGAATTGAATGCTGTGCATTTTTCGTTGCCCGCCTTGTCCTCACTCCCTCTATTCCACGGCCTCTCACGCGTGCATTGTGGTGCACTTCTCCTCACCCTGTGCTGAGATGTACTGACTCCCCTCCAGGATCAACTGCTCCCAGGCCTGCGGGCCCTTCGTGAACTACACCGTGTCCTGGGAGGTTCTGCCCCGCACTGTCTCTCTGCTGCCCAACGAGACCCTGCGCAACTTCCTCTTCGCCCTCGCCTCGGAGGCCGTCGCCGTCTCCCTCTTCGTCATCACGTGGTGGGTGCGGCTGTTCCCCTTCACAGCTCCTCCCCCATGAGCCCTGAGCCAATGATTAGAGCCGTTAATAAAGTCTTTGGTTATTAATGGGCGGCATGTGGCTCAGGAGGTAGAGCGAGTCGGCTGGTAACCGGAAGGTCGCTAGTTCGATCCCCGGAGTGTCGAGGTGTCCCTGAGCGAGACGCCACACCCTGATTGCTCCTGACGAGCTGGCTGTTGCCCTGCGTGGCTGACTCCGCCGTCGGTGTGTGAATGTGTGCATGAATGGGTGAATGTTGGGCAGTATTGTAAAGCGCTTTGAGTGGCCCCTGGTTAGAAATGCGGTATGAATGCAGTCCACTTAGTCTACTGATGTTTTCCGTGTATTGCTTTATATTGTCAACTATTCATCTTTTCAGTGTGGCCATGTTCTACGTCATCGCCTTGGCCGGAGCTCACAAGAGGGTCATCAACCAGCTCCGAGAGCAGCTGGTCATGGTACGTAGCACAATAACTATCGTCTCTGTTTAAATGTTTCACGGTTTGACCTATTTAATTGAATAGTGGCGCCATGTGGCTCAGGAAGTAGAGCGGGTTGGCTGGTAACCGGAAGGTTGCTGGTTCGATCCCCGGCTCCTCCTAGAGCGTCGAGGCGTCCCTGAGCAAGGCACCTCACCCTGACTGCTCCCAGCGAGCTGGCTGTCACCCTGCGTGGCTCACTCCGCCGTTGTGTGAATGTGTGAATGTTAGCCGGTATTGTAAAGCGCTTCGGGTTATTTAAAGCGCGGTACAGATGATCTTAGTGGAGCGCTAACCCTTCGTCTGTCTCGGGGCGACCAGGAGGGGCGGGACAAGCGGTTCTTGATCCAGAAGCTGTGTCAGGCCCAGAGGCCGAGCCCCGGGGGGGCTCCGGCCCCCCCGGGGGGCCCCCAGCCCCTTGCCCGGGGGGGCCGGGACGGCAGAGCGGGCAGCAGGAGCAGCTGGGGCAGCCCCAGCTACCACACCAGCTTCTCCACCAACCACAGCGACGCCATGTTCCTGGCCCACGCCCCCCCCCACGGGTCCACGCACGTCTAGGGTGAGCCGGGGCTGTGACCTTTGACCTCCTTAACAGGGGGGTCAAGATGGAGCCACTGGAGTCTTCTCGTTCATGGCTGTCACTTAGAGGTGGTTCCATTGGAGGAGGGGTCGTCTTCTCTTTGGGGGGGAAGGAGGTTGACGGGAGAGAGAAAGACGATGTGAAGCTCAAGCGTGTGAATCTTTGGACTAAAGATGGAAAAATAATGGTGGGGAAAAAGATGTCTGCCTTCTGTGTGTGTTCTTTACATTTTCCTTCCAGGAAGGACTTTTATATGATGGAAAAACCACATCTTCTACTTATCAATATTAACTTTTTGTATTACTATAGGAAGTGCTTTATTTACGTTGTAAATGTCTTGTTTGGTATTAACAAAGCGGGTCGTAAAGAAACAAAGTTTTGTTGCAGTTGCAAATGAGAGTTTACACTTGTCGCAAAACAAATTGTTCCCTTTAAATTGTTTTACATTTGTGCAATCTGTTAACTTTATAAATAAGTCGTGCTGTTACTTTATTTCATCAATGGCATGTAACATTATATTTGGTGTTTTGCCGATTTTTGGATCAGAATTCTTTATTTTTTGCCCAATAAAGTCATTTGGTCATGTTTTCCAAGAACGCCTCAATGCTGAATTTGAAGCCATGAACCCTCCCATCTCCACTCCGCACTGCTGTCATGAACCTTCCTATCCGCCAGGGGGACTGCTGTCATGAACCCTCTTATCTCCACTCCGCTAGGGAGCACTGCTGTCATGAACCCTCCTATCCGCTAGGGGCGATGCTGTCATGAACCCGCCTATCCGCCAGGGGCACTGCTGTCATGAACACTCCTATCCACCAGGGGGCGCTGCTGTACTGCAACCTCCACTCCGCTAGGGAGCGCTGATGTCATGAAACCGCTAGGGGGTGCTGCTGCCATATCCAATTCCAAATCAAAATCAGAACATCTGACTGTAAAGTTCTTGGTTATACTCTTACCAACCCACAAAGTGCAGCGTTCGAGCCTTGTCTGAACACCAACACGTCAAGGGATTGAGTTGAAAGAAGATGCTAATCAGTTATAAACTTGTAATAATTAATTGTAATTATCTTGTCTTAGCTTTACTTTGAGGCAGGAAATATTCGTAATGGAGGTATCACGTGATTCTAGTGTGTGAATAATATACAAGTTGTGCTATGGACAGAAGTGTATTTTTAATTTTCATCAAACGTTCAAGGCTTGTGGGTGAGAGACACTCTTCCCCAAAAGTACCCGAAATGTTAATAATAATGCAAGTATATTTCATTTAAATTAGTTAAGTTTGGTGTATTCCTTATTAAACTAAACGTGTACAGTAGCTGCCTGTAGCCCCTAAAGGGCGCAACTGTTCTATGTATGGTGAGTTAGAGCAGGGTACAGTATATGGCCCATGGACCTATAAAGAAATGGCCGGAGCAGTAGACCCGCATGTCAGTCATTGTTATCTGTGATACGGAATGGATGAATAAAGCCAGGTCAAGTAAAGTACTGGTTCTGGATTATTGATTTGAAGATTCTTCTAAAATCATGTCAGTTGAATGTGTTTCATTGTCGCCTTCCGAAGAAATGCACAGTGAAATATTGCAAAACTATACGAAAAGAAAAACGCATAAGAATATGCTTACAACATAACATACAGCTCCCCAAATATTAATTATAATAAATATCAAGGTGCAAAGATAAATTGGGCTTGACATGGTGACGGTGGGTGTCAAACTGAATATGCCTGGTCCAATACATTCTCCAAGGCAATACAACATGGCAGAAGTCACAGACCCGGAGCTCGTGTCCGACGTTTTTCCTTTTACTTAACATGAATGACGTTGATGGTTTTTAGGCACTGTGTTGACTTTTTATCACTTAAGGTCGCCAAGGGATGTGAAGACAGACCTTTCGCCTATGATGCTACAATGCTAACAATGCTACACAACGAGAATATATCTGCATCCGCTACGTCATGCACTAGGGCGTGGCTGGCTCCCATGATGCGGAAGCAAATCTCTCCTTGAAGTTGCCTTCTTTAACAGGTCCATGGTTTGGTTTGGTTGCCCTGCGTCATTGGGCAGTTTTCATAGGAATGAATGCGCGCCATTTTTTAATCCAGTGTCCTTTCTTTAATAGGTCTATGTCACAGACCCGGAGCCGGGCACTGTCTGTGGTGTGACAACGGCACCCTGTGGTTTGGCAGGTCGGGTTTCTTCGGCTTTTTTCGACGTTTCGCGTCACATTTACGTCACATTAACGAAGTCAGATGAAGAAGAAGAAGAAGAAGGACAAGACGTGCAGATGTGAGTACTTCGCGTCTTTACATTCGGACATTTTTTTTTTTCACGTTTATATCCGTCGTCTTGCTAATGCACACATGTTTTGCGAAGTGTCTATCTTGCTAATTAGTATGTTTTGCAAAGTACACACTGTTTCGTCAAGTTTGCTGCCGTTAATCATTAACATTTTACATAAATGTCAGTGTTTCCACGACGCTCTGCTGAAACCCGTCACCCCTCCAAGATGGCGGAATTTGAAGACAAGGTCAACTTGATTTATAAGGCCTGCTGTTACTTTATTTTAGCAATGGGATGTAACGCATTCGGTGTTGGCCGATTTTTGGATCAGAATTCTTTACTTTTTGCACAATAAAGTCAGTTAGTATTAAACGTCTTTATGTAGTGTTTGTATTTTTCACGTTTATATCCATCTCCTAGCTAATGAGCACATGTTTCGCGATGGTCTATCTTGCTGATTAGCATGTTTTGCAAAGTATACATTTTTTTCAAGTTTGCTACCGTTAATTCAGTCACACTTTACTTTATTGTCCGTTTTTCCACGACGCTCTGCTGAAACCCGTCACCCTCCAAGATGGTGAAATCTGAAGACAAGGTCAACTTGATTTATAAGGCGTGCTGTTACTTTATTTCAGCAATGGGATATAACTTAATATCTGGCGTTTTGGCTATTTTTGGATCAGAATTCTTTACTTTTTGTCCAATAAAGTCATTGTAAGTATTTAACGTCTTTATATAGTGTTTGTATTTTTCACGTTTATATCCATCGTCTTGCTAATGAGCACATGTGCGTCTACTGCGCTCTGCTGAAACCCGTCACCCCTCCAAGATGGCCAAATTTGAAGACAAGGTCAACTTGATTTATACTTTTTGGTGTGGTTGCTACTGCAAGCACATCTACTGTTCATAAGTTTTATTTGTTTCGTTTGCCTGTTAAACCAGTTTTGCCAGTTAACTGCTCCTGCATACTTTCAGCTACAGAAACCATTCAACTATCAAATCGTCCAGCTCGTTAACAGCGTTTACAACTCTTTCAACCTTATAAACCATTACGCTTTTTCTGCTTTTTTTTATTTATTTATTTATTTATTTTTATAATGCAAGTCTACAATGGGCGGACGACGGAGCAGTCTGGCGCTTAAACTAAAGACATCGTAGCTTAATACATTTTCAACAGTTTACCTTCCTTCAAACCATTCATCATATATATACACATATATACACCCTCGCAGTTCGTTAGGACTAAACGCATTCTAGTTTGCTTTGCCTGTGCGGTTGACGACTCCTGTAGACGTTCATATACAGAATCTATTCAACTATCAAAACGTCTAGGGTAGTTATGGTCAGGTGAGTGACTCCAGGTGTTGATGTTGTTTTCAGCTGACGGGGGTGATGGATGACTGCTTCTGCGACATCGAGAGCATCGACTCCTTCAATAACATTAAGATCTACCCCCACGTCGGAAGGCTGACCAAGAGTTCTTCAGACATGACCGGGTCAGTACCACCAGGTTACTATCGCAGGCACACATGTTCGAATATGACCTCACCGCGTAGGCTATTTATTATGGCTTTGCTACCCGTATTATTAAATATCCTGTTGTGTCAATAACTTCACCCTCACTATCAAAGTTTAACTTTTGCTCACATGGGTCGGATCTTGGTTTGCATTTGGACATGCCAAATTTCGCTAACATCTTTTGTCTCTTGAGTTATTCTGATGTCTCTGTCTAAAGTTAATACCAGGAAGTGTTTAAGTGGACCTGTATCTTTCATCTTAAACCTCTTCAACATTTCTTTTGCATCGATGAGTAAGGTGTTGTTACGCGCTGCTATGATTAAGTAATCTACCCATGCAATCATTTTCTCGTACTCAGATTCTCTGCTGTAGACACAATGATCAGCATCATTTTGTACAAAAGCATTCTCTGTAAGGTGATAATGCAGTAACCTGTTCCAGTTAAGTCCGGACTGTTTTAAACCATACAAGGACTTATTGAATTTAAACACTAAGTGTTCTCCTGTGTTTGATTTGATCTTAAAAAAAATCTGGTTGTTCCATATATACCACAGTCTATCAGAGCATGGAGGTAAGCAGTCTCTACATCCATTTGGTGTAGGATAAGATCCTCTTGTACAGCCACCTACATCAATGCTCGGACAGAGGTCACGTTAGCTGTCGTTGAAAAGGTCTCTTTATAGTCAATCCCTTCTACTTAACCATACCCCTTTGCGACATATCTGGCTTTACAAGTCTCCGATCCATCTGGGCTCTCTTTCACTGCATACACCCAGTGACCTCCCACTGCTTGTTGGCTTCTTGGCAGTAGGGTCAGAGTGAAAGTCATTCTCTGTCAAAGAGTTCATCTCTTTCATTGCATCAGCCCACATTTTAGAATCCATACCCTTTTCTAAATGTGTTAAGTACACCATACCTCTGTAGAGATAAACTACATTTACACTTTTGTCATTATTACACTCCTTAACACTGGTACTCTTAAGTATTCTGGAGCCTTTCTGTCTCGTAGGATACTTCCTTTCTCCCAGTTCTCTCTGAGTACTATCTGTCTGGGTCGGACAGAATCATTCTTGAGTGGGGGTTGAAAGGAACACAGCTGGGAAGAGGAAACCGACGTGTTCTTCCGTCCTGTGTAGTGACCAGCATCCAAAACAAATACCCTTCGGCCACTGGACAATATGTTGGCTTCAGGGAAGCATAAGATGCTCTAAGATTGCTCTGAACACAACACTACTGTAGGCTACTAGAAAACATTTGCTACTGCACCTAATCCTTTATATCAAACACAGAAAGAACACATTTGGTTACAGATGACACAATACGATTGTGAAGATACTTTGTATAATTTTACTTTTTTATATAAACAATTGCACCAAAGAGGAGATTTGAACAGTGTTCTAATGTTTACAGAAAAATTTAATAACAATGTATGTAAATGGTTCAATAAAAATAAGTTTGCTGTTGACCTTTTTGTCTTTTTACTATTTTACTAATATCTCTAATATTTGTCTGTTTGCAGACAGTATTTAGCACCACACTAAACAACAGTTAGACTTTCATTTTCCCCTTTTTAATCAGGTTTTAAAACGGGAGACGTGCTCTGCAATACTCTGATCTTTGTCCGGTCTTGGAGTGGTGGCTATGTTGTCGGATATAGTAGCTGGTTGCTGGATATAAAAATGTGGATCTGCAAACTTCCCAGTAGGATCCTTGCGCCTTTCCAGGACCCGCTCCACCAAATCCTTCCTGAATGTCTGCGTGGTTGGCTCGTACCTCTTCCTGGTTTGTTTGGGAAAAACCAAATTGTATCTGAGGGAGACAAAATGCACGACAAACACACAGTAAATTTACAGTGTACTTTTTAAAGAAGGCTTACAATTTTTGCTGTTATCTATTATGTGTAGGCTTACCATCACTGGTCGTTGCTTGTTGACGGCCAACATTCTCGTTGTCCATCACAGGGAGTAGGGTGCGTGCCTTCATAGAGCTGTAGGCGAATTGAAGCCTCTTCTCAGTGTACTTCAGCATTGCACTGTGGTACACTTCCAGGGCTCCTGCAGTTTATAGTAGTTGGTTATTACCTTGTGAATGGTATACAGAAGGTTTATATTCAAATAGTTTGGATAACGATGTTGGACAGTCTATGCCTTTATTCATTCAATCACAAACAGTTACACAGCAGAAACTCAATGACAGATGTGCTAATGTCTAAAGCACTCATGGCAGCCTGAGTGCTTTAGATAGTAATGCTCTATTTTAAGTAGAGCATTACAAAAAAATATTTTTTTCAATAATTCAAGTTGTGTAAATGCTCAACTAATTGATAGAAGCAGACATACCTGTATGTTGGAAGAGAGTCATGTGGTTGAGGTCTTTCAACAGGTTCTTGTTCAGGACGTGGTCTGACAGTGTCTTGAATGCAGCAGAGTCGGTTTGCAGCCATTTCTTCCTTCTCTGCTGCTCTTCAGTGAGGTCCTGGTGGTAGCAAGTCCTCTCCTGTCCGTCTTCCTCCCAGCGATGTATGCCACAAATGTGATGGAGGACGTCCAGCGGCGTTTCAACTCCTGCCAAACCACCGTTTTTCAGGGACACAGACATTATACAAAAAACCCCAAGTACAGAAAACAAGAAAAAATCAGTACAGAAAACAAAACATCTAATGAACTTGCCTCTGCATCACCCCGGCATGACTGGCAAGACCACCACAGGTGATTAGCAATTGCCTTTAGCCAAGGCTGCAGATCGTTGTTTTTTTTTTTTGCAGCCGCAGTCAACTTCAGTTCTAAGAATTAAAAGGACAATGAGGGCAGGGGGGGGTGGGGGAGGTTTCAACAGAGTGATTTCATTTAGTAAAAAGCTTACCTTTCACAACATGCCAAGGGTCAAACTGATGCTGGATGTCAGAGTAGGTCTCTCATAAGCTTCCTGATAGAAGGAGAGCGGTCTGTAGTGATGACATCCACTCGAACTCCTGCCTGAAGCAAACGGTCCAGACCCCTTCGAAACCCCAGTGTCTCCATGGCTGGTGAACTGGTCGCCTCTGTAACCTTTGTAATGACAATCAGTGTATGTTATGAGCAACTACTTCACATTCCACCAATCACTCAATTGCCCCCCACCCCCAAACACGTACAACTGCAATGAAAGTAGACAAGCATTATATACATTTCTATTTACCTGAACTAAATCAACCATGATGATTTCCTGTGTTTCATTACTCATGAAACTGTACGTAGTGTACTTGGCACTAAATCCAGGTGACTCCGAACGACCATCACCGCAGATTGTAATCCCTCCACCAACTGTCTGTAGTTGTAGATTGCTCATTATCTCTTTGTGATGGTCACGGTGTGCATACTCAATCACTGGTATGAGGTAGGTGGATTGCAGGGTGTAAAATGTAGTCTTCTTTGGAATTTGGAGATTCAGTAGTTCAGCCCAATCAAAGATTTCTGTGTAAGTTGAACCTGTGAACAGGATGGATGAGGCAACCAGCAGGTTGTTTTCGGGCATTCCACGCAGTTGAGAACATGACTCCCATTCACCTGAGCGTCCTTTCATACAGCTCCACTTGATGTGTATGCAGGTCCCACTAGTGGTCACTTGCTTGTCTTCCTCTTCAATTAAAACTCCACACTGGTGGCATGTTGTGAAGAGCTGCATTAGCTTGGACTCGTTGACTATCCTTTTTTTTTCTGACCAGTTCTTGGCTCCTGCAGCCGAGAGTATGTCAGGTATGTCAGAGCTGGATGAGCTTGATGTGCTGCTCAGTGGAACAAAGCTCATGTCAACTGGATGACTTGAAGAGGCCTCAATTGAGCTCATACTCTGGTCTAGTGGGTTGTCATCTTCAGCTACTGTTTTTTCCTAATTTAGAAACAACAAAATCCAAATTAATATGCAAATATATCTACTGTTTCAATAGTGTAGTGGACAACAGATGTCTATTGCCGGTGAGCCTAAGAGCAGAGAGACCGTATTAAATGTAACTGTGAACATGAATTAGCCAAGTTATTGTTACATTTTTAAGATACTGCATTGTCCTTTTATAAGAGCGTATAATCATCATCAGTGTATGAAGTCATAAATGTCAAACAACTAGCAGTATTTTTTTGAGTTCAATCTCTTACTAGTGCTGATGGCATTTGGATTTCCTTTGGCTGGCCTGATGCTGCACTGTGGGTCACCTATACAAAAAACATGAATGCAATGAAAATACAGTTGTCACCGATCACAATATGAATGAAACGATCATATAAATCACAAAATTACCTCAATTGACCTCCAATTTCTGAGAGGACAGAAGGCAAAATAGAAACCAGATGAAGAACGCCGTTTCTGTGGGCGTGGCGAAGCCTGTTCTGGAGTGGAGATGAACATCTTCAGTGCACCAGAACACTCAGTTGAGTCCTTGGATGATACTGGTCCGGAGGAGTCCTTTTTAGGGGTGGACTGTAGTACAGTGCACATCTCATGTGTTTCCTTTTCAGATAACAATAAGATATAAAAATTAAATGTATTACAACATAAAGACAAATAAACAACTTTCATGGATTTTAAAGTCGATCAAATTCAAGTACAGCTGTACAGTAGGCCTACGAGGTTTGAGAGACTGTTGGACCAATTCATAAACCACTACACTTCAAAGTTGCTAATCGATGGCTGCATCCATGATGGTTACCTGTAGGCCATGCACAGAAGCCTCTTCAGTTGCCAATGCCATACGTTTTGCCCTTAAGTTACAGTACAAAACGTTAGCATAAACTCATGCTCTTGTTATGGAATATATCCTATATGTTTTCAAGATTCTCTCTCTCCCCCTCACCCGCTGACACTCGCACAGGCCCTGGCCCTGACACACACACACACACACACACACACACACAATCGCTTTTGTCCTGATGTGAACTCTCTGCCAGGGAAGTTTGCATGTACACTTTACGAGCTTACATTACTTTTCTATCAGCAATTACCTAAAGTTAGCAATTAGCCATTCAGGTACCAAGTGTGTAGCTATACCATTAGCTAATGTTGTCACTCTCCAAAATGCATTGAACTGTAACTATACCGCTATGTCCACTAACGTTGTCATCATGAATTTATCAGTAGGCTAACATTATGAAAGGGGCAAGCTTTATTAGCGAGAGTAGCCTACCAAAAGTTATTACCTGTTCATCAGTGGCTGTTGGTGCATTTGAAAAGACGGATGGCACCGCATTCGATTTCAGCAATGTCTTGCTGTTTAGATTGCTGGGTTTCTCAAAGTCGTCCGGTCTGAAATGATCGCTACAAATTTTCCAATTGCGAGCAGTTTCCGCCGGTGTTTTGATGTCCAAGCCAGCAGCAACAAGCCACAGTTGAGTCCTTTCTGGATCTCGCACTGGAAATTGGTGGAATCTTTGTGGTGCCCATCTGTAGCGTTTATTTCTACAATTGCTAAATGCACACAGAACCACCATGTTGCCGAGTCGTTCAATCCGCTTCTGTCCCACGCTTGTCTGTTTACTTTCTGCTTTAGTGATTCGGTTACACGTCTAACCGGAGTAAAGTAAAATTCCGCTGCTGCTGAGAAAGTAGTCCCTCGATGATTCATGTGATGTGAGGTTAGTTTTATTTCTAACATTATTCTATCAACACAGACATTTAAAGTCTGTCGTTATAATTGATTTACCTCGGGTGTATTGTGGAGTGGGTAAGACTGTTTTTAATAGCTAGCATTGCCCGTTGCCGTGCGCTAGCCTAGCACGAGCGAACTCTGCAACTAGAAGGACTGAATGAAATGTGTTAAACTGTCTCCACTGATAAAAAACACCAAGGCTCACTTGGGAATCAGGCCTCATGTCCAAAATTCCGAACTACCCCTTTAAGTAAAAATAGTAGCCAAAACACTTTTTTTGTCAAAATTGCATAGGCGGAATAGCTAAAAATTGGATTTGTGTGTGATTATGCCTGTCCCATTACATATCAGAACATCTGGCATGCTATCTCAATGGTTCACAAGAAAGCCCTGAGGGTAACCTTTCATTTGAGACCAAGATTATGCTTCTACGTGTTTGGGTTCACTTTTGTTTACAGCATGCATTTTGGGTCTCCAAAAGGACTCTGACCAAAACAAATGGACATGTCATTACATAAAAGGAGCTGGAGACTTCATCTTTTATGCTTTGTTGATCTGCTTTTACACACACCATCACAAGACCTAGGGCTCAGTAGTGTTTCCAAGGGATATGGAGTTACCCAGGGTAGTACAATCAGCTTGGCTTTAGAGGTGTGTGTAACCGGCTGGAAGGAAAAACAATATTGTAGCCTTCCCAGCACTGTGTCAGTACATGATAGTTATTCTGATAATACCAAGCATGTGATTAGAGGTCATACTATGAAGGAGCAGAGCTCTCTAGAGTAGGCGCAGTGCAAAAACGAAATAATGGCCAAAAATGGCCCGAAGACTAAGTGGCTATAGTGACATACTTGTACGTCAGAACGGCCGGGAATAGCTCACAGTGAGCAACGTCCAGCTGCTCCAGGATGTTCTGCGACCAGCCCGCCACCTTCTTGCTGCAGGAGGGGCACTGAAGGCGCTCTGTGGCCATGTAGTACCACCCGCTGCTGTCCAAGACCCTTCGGACTGTCTTGTGGAGTTCGGCGCCCATCAGCTTGCGCCCATCGGCGGGGCACTTGAGGTGGTACGCCCACATCCGATAGGGCAGCCAGAGGAAGAACGGGTGCTGGAAGAAGGCGTGGGCTGTGGTGGTGGGGGGCTGCGCGTAGAGGAGCCGGGGCCCCCGGCGGGTACCACCACAGTCGGGGCGGTGTGGTGAGGACAGCCTTCCCGCTGCTGGGGTCCCTGTGGAACAGCGCCCGGCCCGACCACTCCTGCTGCTCTTCAGGCAGCGTCTTCCTCCAGCTGAGGGGAAGCAGCTGGAACACACCGACACACCTGCTCTGACCCCACCGACGCCCAACCGCTCGCAGCTGCCGACGAGGTCGACCCTCCCCGTGAGTATACGTTTAGATGTGAATACACTTGTACCGCACGTGTAACGCACCTCCCTAACGCTGATATGTGTTGTCAGGCACGTCCAGGGACGCCCCGCCAGCCGCGGTCCCGCCGGAAGGACCAGGACCAGGGCCGATGGCCACGAAGCCTGCCATCGGCAAAGAGGTTTGTATGATATGTGTGTGCGTATATGATGTGTGTTTATGTGTGCGCGTATATGATGTGTGTTTATGTGTGCCTGTCTGCTGCACATTCACACTCACTAACTGTGTGTGTCTGCTGTGTGTGTGTGTGTGTGTTTCAGCTTTCAGCTGTGTTTCAGCCACTGGAGGTGCGGAGCACTGAACAACCCTCCTGGACCGCGGACGCCGCCCATCGCGTCAACCCCTCCAGGGGAAAAGCCTGGAAGGGCCACGGATTGGCACTTTCTCCTGAGGAGGGACACAGATGTGTCTAGCAGTTTATTAAGGGTAAACACTGTGAACAACAACGAGGGCGGCGGCAGTGAAAGATGGACATGACAGTGAAACACGAGGTTTACCTGGAATGAAGCGGTTGGCAGGGAGCTCGTTCCACCACTGAGGTCCCAAAGGCAAATGATTGGTTGAAATTGTTATTTCTAGCGATCTGGTCGAAAATTGTATTCATTTCGAGTCATCTGGTCGAAAAAATGAATTTATTCAGAGCGATCTGATTGGTCTGAAAAAAAAATTGAGAGATTATTGGTTGAAAATGTGAATTTATTTTGATTGACCTGGTTGAAAATTTGAATTCATTTATTTTTCTACATTTGTCTTCCATTTTTTCCCCATGCCATAAAGAAACAAACAATAACTGATTGGTCGAAAAAAAGTCGAGTTATGTGATAGGTCAGCAAAACTATTTGTTGACCTATCTGATTGGGGGAACAAAAATTTTTTTTCGAGTGATCTGATTGGTCGAAAAAATACAATTTATTTCGAGAGCTCTGATTGGTTGAATACATGAATTAATTTTGAGCAGCGTGGTTGAAAATTGATGAGTCGAGAAATTTATGATTTCTAGCAACTGATTGGTAGAAAAATATTATTTCTTTTCAGCGATCTGATTGGTTGAAAACTTTATTTCAAGCGATCCGAATAGTTTAAAAAAATGTATATATTTTGAGCTTTATTGGTCGAAAGATTTCTTAACTGATCTGATTGTTCTAAAAAATATATTTTTTATTTTATTAGTAGTAAAAAAATTCGCATCACAATGCGGAAGCATAATCATTACTACTAATTTTTTTTGCACTTTATTCTGTTTTGGGCATTTCTTCCCAGTGCAAATATGTTTAAATGAGTTAGAAAGAAGTATTCTGAAATACAGGATGGGATCAATATATTGGATCAATTAATAGTTTTTAAACCTATATTGTGAGTAATAGACAGGAAAGTATTTTAAATATTGTTGCAACCGGCCTGTATGTATCCTCTTCACATGGTTTTGCAAAGCTGTACATGTCTTAAAGATATTGATGTGGATGTTTCCAACAATGTCATATATTCTCGTTTTTTACATATTTAACAGTGCAAATATGTTTTTGAATGAGTTTCTGAAAGTGGTGTTTTAAGATGGGACATAAGTAATTATAATTTGTAAGCCCATGTTGCAAATATAACCACAAAAAAAGCATTAAAATGCTTTTTTTGTTTAAAAAAAAAAGTTTTTTGTTGCTGGGCGGAGCAGCGGCGTCGCCTCCAGTGCATCGGGACAGCTGTATAACCCGCTGTCGTGCCTGGCCGGAAGGGGCTGGGTAGCTATGCAGAGTCGAGGTGAACTCTGAACAGGTTAGTCTTTTGCGGAAGCTGGTGAGCGACTCTGCGACCCTGACATCGGCAGGGAGCTCGTTCCACCACTGAGGTCCCAAAACAGAAAAGCTGTGACTTTGTTGATCGACCTTTGTTTGCCCTTAGCGATGGCGGTACCAGACGTCCAGCTGAGGTAGTTGAGCGGAGGGATTGAGCTGGGGTGTTTGGCTTTACCAATGCTTGGAGGTAGGCAGGGGCAGTTTCATCGACTGCCTTGTATGCCAGTACCATCATCTTGAATCTGATGCGACCTACTACAGGGTGCCAGTGGAGGTCCCGGAAGAGGGGGTTCACATGGGAGAATGATTACGAATGATAAATGTTTTGTTTATTTAAATGATGACAAGCCATAATACCTACAGCAATTGTATTATATTCCATTGGACCAATCCTAAAAGCCATAAAAAACATAATATAAGTTATATAAGAATAAGTTATTTCATCCACATTTAGTACCTACTTCTGCAATTTTTGGACAGCGCTTCGAGGGGGATCAAACCCACGCTTTAGGTGTCGCTTTCCAGTGATCTGATAGGTCGGAAATTTTAAGCTTTTTTGAGTGATCTGGTCGAAAAAAATATGTATTTCCAGTAATCTGAGTGGTCGAACAACTATTTTTCGAGCGACCTGATGGGTCGAAAAATAAAAATATTTTGAGAGATCTGATTCGTCAGATCAATGTTATTGGTCAAAAAAGTATATTATCGAGCTATGTGATTGGTCGAAAAAAATGATAGGCTTTAATAGTGGCGTAGTCACGCCCCTTCCGGTAGAGCCCATGGGACCTATGAGATCGAAAAATATGAATGGGTTTCAATGGAGAGAAAGAAATTATTTTCTGGTCCCAGTCTTTATATGCCCTGGATTACACACATGTGGTTTGTGGATTTAAATTATAATTTTTCATGCAAAGAAAACAAGATTCTCAAAGAAGTTTGAAAATGTTAGGTTTTGTGTGAGGCCGCTTTGTAAACTACAGCCCCTTGCTGCTCTCGACGCGAATGATATACGTCACCACCACTCACAAACATGTACAAACATGGCGATCTCTGCTCCACCATCCAGCATCGAAAGAGGTGAAAGCCATTATAAGTCGGGGCATTTTGAGAGTGTCAGTTATGCCGACGGGGAGATTGTCGGTCTTGTCCACGCCAGTCGCAGGGAGCGTGACGTCACATGAGACGTAGTCGTTCTGATTGTGTTTTCTCTACAGCCTTTAACTGAACAATTGCACAGCAAACGGTCAAACTGTTGACATGAAAAATGATCTTTTAAATCCACAAACATGTGTAATTCGGGGCATATAAAGACTGGGACCAGAAGATAATAACTTTTTCTCCATTGAAACCCATACATATTTTTCGACTTCGCCGCTAGGTCCATGCTACGATTCCTACTCAGCGATATTCTTCCGGTCTTCAATTATTTCAATTCATAAAAGCTTTATTGGCATGAAAAACAAACATGAACATTGCCAAATCAGGTGAACAATAAAGAGGCCAGTATATATAAAAGCATATAAGTATAAAACGTTAAATACAAAATATACATGTTAGATATTAGAATCTAATATCTTATCAATCAGGGGGTGCTGCTGTCCTCCGCCCTCCAATCCACCAGGGGGAGCCGCTGTCCTCCGCCCTCCAATCCACCAGGGGACGCTGCTGCCCGACTGCCCGCCCTTTGCCGCCGACCCCCTCTCGGCACAGACCCGGGGACAGCGTGCACTTGTCCGGTCCGCTGACAGCCGAGAAGCAAAGCAGCATCAAGATGATCGGGATTACGGTTCTTCGAGTGGACATGGGGCTCATGGCGGTTCTCCTCGGGGTGCTCTGTTGCCAGGTCCTGGCGTCGGCCTCGGACGACGTGGTGGTGGCCTGCGGGGGGTTCGTGAAGTCCGACGTGGAGATTAATTACTCTTTGATCGAGGTAAGAGGAAGGAAGCTAGGCTAGTCTGTTAGCTCGTCTTTTAGCCTATCGGCTAGCCTCTGATCAAATGCTGATAATCTGAGCGCAGTACCTGTCAATCAACTTTAATGATCCCCTATGGGTTAACCTGGATTATGTTTGATTAAATTCAATATCTCTTCATTGTGTCTTAATATCTACCCCTTGGTTGTGAATGGTAATGTCTCCTTGCAGTACCATGTATATGATGGCTTAATGAGAGCCTCACTCACACATACCAATACATTTTGGTCAAATCTCTACCGCTTGGTTGTGAATAGTTTCTCCTTGCAGTAACATGAATCCACTAATAATCCACTCCCCCCGGCCCAGACCAACCCCAAAAACTACTACAACTGCAACTTGAATCAGTAACTTGCACAGCAATGAACCGTGGCCGGTAGCACCGCCACTTGAACACTTTACACTTACTTTAACACATTAATGCAAGCCTCTCGTTAACCCCTAAACCTGCCGGTGCTGATCGGGCTGTCAGCTCACACCAGGGTCCCTACCCCCCATGCCTCCAGTTAATACGATTAACTGCTTAGTTAATGACCGACACAAGCTAGACTACACTGGACCCCCTGGTGAAGACCCTTTAAAGATGTGGCGTGTTTGTTCATTCATCCGATCACATCACTACATTCACCAGACAATGTCATGTTTCCATGAAAACTCACTTTTATTCAACGGTTTTCAGCTGTGCTAACATTATTGCACAAGGTATTTCTAATCATCAATTCGCCTTTAAACACGATGAGCTAAACAATGTAGCGTTATAACACAGGAGTGATGGTTGCTCGAAATGGGCCTCTGTTCACCTATGTAGATATTCCATTAAAAATCTGCCATTTACAGCTACAATGGTCATTAACCACATTAACAATGTCTAAACTGTATTTCTGATTTATTTAATGTTATCTTCATTGAAAGAAACAGTGCTTTTCTTTAAAAAAAAAGGACATTTCTAAGGGACTCCAAACTTTTGAAATGTAGTGTATATTAAATGCATTTGATTTCTCTTTTCACAGATTAAACTGTACACTAAGCAAGGTTCACTGAAATATCAAACGGACTGCGCGCCAATCAATGGTTACTTTATGATCCCTCTTTATGACAAGGTATGTACATTACAGACCCCACCATGAATCTTCATTCATGAATAATAATAATTACATTTTATTAAACACAAATATACTTTTTGGTTTCCAGGGCGACTTTGTGTTGAAGATTGAGCCTCCACTTGGTTGGAGCTTCGGTAAGAATATCCATCACAGCCTTCTCAGCGTTTAGATATACAGATAAACACAGGATTCACGTGACCATCCACAGGAAGTCAGATAAAACTGGGGTCATTCTGTGTCTTTGGTATGCAAAAGGTATAGCCACAATGCATGATATATCTTCTGCTCATTAACATGTCTTTCAAAATTACAAAAATAGCTAATTGAATGCTTATTTCCTTGCCGGTAAACATTGTTTTACCGCACAAACGCACACTGAAACAAGCCACTCTTTTGAATTGGTCTGCAGAATGCCTCCTCAAATCTAACTTGGCTGTCATACTCATTCTGATCATTTCTTAATGATCCGTGATAAGCTCCGATAAGGCAGGGGATGTAACCGAACCCTTGTGTGTGTACCTCTGTGCTTCTATGAGCCCGGCCTTGTTCTCATAGGATGCACCCCACCATACCTTCACACATGTGGGAAGTGCATACAGAAATAGAAGGGATTCATATTCATGTATGCTGCACGAGTAGAAAGATGTCCATCTTTATTTAGTTATCTGTCTTTATTTTCACTGATGGTTTCCTTGAACGTTTTTCTCCCCATGAAGAGCCGACCCGAGTGGACCTCCACGTGGACGGGGTCAACGACGTCTGCACCAGGGAGCAGGACATCAACTTCGCCTTCACTGGCTTCTCCATCTCAGGAGCGGTTAGTACCTCTGGATCATGCATACCTACTTTTATTTAAATTTTTTCCCCTCAAGCATCAATTGATGTACACCCTTATTGTGTGTTGTACGTCCTGCCACTTAAAAACAGTACTTAGCAATGTGTAGCATCTTACCCTAGCTATCTCTGTTGTATACAAGGAATGGGTTAACCTAGTGATTTAGCGTCTGCTAAATGCCCTAAATGTAAATGTAAATGATGGTTAGTGCTTGGCACTTGGTTCTATGAACATCCTTACTGTACCGACAGAGATATATTGTTGTTTCTCTTTCTTCGGACGTCTGTACTTATTGTAAGTCGCTTTGGATAAAAGTGTCTACTAAATGTAAATGTAATTGAAATTGTCCTTCTTCTCATTTCCTCGCTGGTTTTTCCCAATGACCTTCAGGTTCTCAGTAAAGGTCACCCACTGGGCCCAGCCGACGTCGAGGTGAAGCTGAGCCGGTCCGGGACGGAGGAGAAGCTCCAGTCTGTCCTCACTCAACCTGGGGGAAAGTAGGTCATCCTTATTAACTCACTTATGGCCAAAGTATACTACTCCGACTCCCTAACTACGGAGACCCCTCGAGCATTCGAAGTTCTCTGTCGGGATGTCGGATACGCAATGAAATTCGCAAACCATGTAAATAGTGTCGTAAATAAACTTCCAAAGCTTTTCAAATATTATTTGGTGTTTCATTGGTCCTTAATATGCAAAGTAAACAATGTACAAAGTAATTGAGGTCCGTTGCATCGACAGATAGTTAAAAAATATCGGATGCGCATGTAAGATATGGAGAGGGTCTCCGACAGGCTCTCCGGCTACGGAGGTCTCTCTGTGTCTACGTACAGGCCTTTACGGAGGACTATACCGGCCTTTAATGTCTCCACATTCAGATCTGCTAGACCTTACATCGTCTTCTCTAAACCCAACTCTGTTTCTCCAGGTACACCTTCTTCAAAGTGATGCCGGGGAGTTATGACATCACAGCCTCTCATTCCTCCTGGACGCTGGAGCAGGTGGGTTACTCACAGATATGATCTGATGAATTCAGAAAGGTAAAGATAAACAAAGGCACCTGGCCTTTGTTTATCTTTACCTTTCTGAATTCATGTGTTTGTTTATGTCGCTACAAATCACGCTATACCTCTTACAGCTTGAGGACTTTGAAGTCCTACATGTTTATTGGTGTGTAGTTTTCCTTGTTTGCTTAAGTGGTCATATTTATTGAATAGACAAAGTGTATTTAGGAGGCCATGGGATTTGGTTGATGTTTAGTTTGAGAAACATGTACTGGATAAACGGTTCAAAAATTAAGAACATTCTTATTATTATGATAGTTTAAAATGTAAGATTATAGGATAGATTATAATTCAACATTATATGATAGTTTATAATGCAACATTATATAATAGTTAATAATATACGATTATATGATAGTTTATAAGGCACTAATACATGATAGTTTATAATGCAAGAATATATGATAGATTACAAAGAAAGGGGTGTGTCTCTCACTAACTCCTCCCCCTTTGGGTTGGGAGGGTCAGTGTGTCTCTCACTAACTCCTCCCCCTTTGGCTGGGGAGGGTCAGTGTGTCTGTCCCTAACTCCTCCCCTTTGGCTGGGGAGGGTCAGTGTGTCTGTCCCTAACTCCTCCCCTTTGGGTGGCTAGGGTCAGTGTGTCTGTCCCTAACTCCTCCCCCTTTGGGGGGCTAGGGTCAGTGTCTGTCCCTAACTCCTCCCCCTTTGGGTTGGGAGGGTCAGTGTGTCTGTCCCTAACTCCTCCCCCTTTTGCTGGGGAGGGTCAGTGTCTGTCCCTAACTCCTCCCCTTTGGCTGGGGATGGTCAGTCTGTCCCTAACTCCTCCCCTTTGGGTGGCTAGGGTCAGTGTGTGTCCCTAACTCCTCCCCTTTGGGGGGCTATGGTCGGGGTGTGTCTGTCCCTAACTCCTCCCCCTGTGGTCGACCCCCAGAGCGTGACGTCGGTGCTGGTGTCCAACGCCAACGCCCCGGCCGCCGCCCCGCTGTTGGTGGGGGGCTACGACGTGACGGGGGAGGTGCGCAGCGACGGGGAGCCCATGAAGGAGGTCACCTTCCTGCTCTACTCGGCCTCTGTCCACCCGGAGGTGAGCCACCACACAGCCCCACGTCCTCGAGCACGCACGTCCTCCACCGAGGCGGGCGTGGGAGGACGTGCGTGCTCGAGGACGTGTGGTTTCACCGTGCATGGGTTGAATATCTATCTCAGGGGGGCAAACTCGTTAGCTTTCGGCGAAATTCACAGATTTTAACGCCACTAGGGCATCCGGTTCGCGCATTGATCATTTTCTGATTACTTTCTGACAATATATCTTTGTCACCTTTCTGGGCCTTCACCAGTTTGCACGCCTGCTATCTAATTGTTAATTATTGCCTTTGTTTGAAAACCCGCTGGTCAATTAAATAAGGAACAGCAACTTTACATCTTAAATTAACTCCTTTTCCACTGACTTATTTTGTACTATTTGAGTTGTCCCTACCAGCACAGCCACACTGAGGTCTCTGTGATTAAATTAACAAAACGTCCACGCCCTTACGGTAACCCACATGCATTAAGTAACCCTATTAATAACTACCCTCTGTGTGTCTGCGGGTCCTTCCCTGTGCCCCCCCCTCAGGCGGTGGCGGGCTGCAGCACGGCGGCGGTGGAAGGAGCAGAGTCAGGGGACAGGGCGCTGCTCTACCTCTGCAGCTCTCTGTCCGGGGAGGACGGCGCCTTCGTGTTCCCCTCGCTGCCCAGCGGCGAGTACACGGTGGTGAGTACACCGGGACTGAGGCTGGTTAGCAACCTGCACTTAGAGGATGTGTGTAGCATCTGCATAGACTCCCCCTTATCCCCTCCACACCCCCCACACCCCTCCCCGTTGTGTACGGGGAATGGGTTAACCTAGTGATGGTTAGTGCTTGGAACTTGGTTCTATGAACATCCTTACTGTACCCACAGAGATATATTAACGTTTCTCTTTCTGCTGACTAATGGACTTATTGTAAGTCGCTCTGGATAAAAGCGTCTGCTAAACGCCCTGAGTGTAAACGTTATCCCGTCTGCTTCAGATTCCGTTCTACCGGGGGGAGAGGATCACGTTTGACGTGGCGCCCTCCAGGATGAACTTCGAGGTGGAGCACAACAGTCTGAAGCTGGAGGTAAAGGAGCTGCTCGTGTTCCCTTGTTGATCTCCTCCTTCTGTCTCCTACTGAGGTCTGTGGGCAGAGACCAGGGTTTCCGCGGGGTTGTTTAAGGTAGTAAAAGATGGTAAATTAAATTAGCCCAAATTAAGGCCATTAAAAAGTATTAAAAAGTAATAAACATCATATGAAGAGGTATTACATTTCCAACTAGGCCTATGAGTTTTTAAATTTTTGTAATTTACGTGCAGGCCTATCTCCTAAAATGACTACAACTTGACAGTAAAGGCCGACTCCCCATGGGTCTCAGAGAGATGGGGAGTCGGCCTTTAGTGGCTATGGTCCTCGCCTCTGGAACAAACTGCTGGAGGAGCTCACAACCTGTGAACCCCTTTAAAGAAACCTTAAAACATACCTATTTAATTCAGCTTTCTCTTAATCCCTTTTATTTATTTCTGGATTTATTTCCGTTTACTTTCATTGTATTGCTAAGCCCCTTGCACTTTTGTACGGAAGGCGCTATATCAATAAAGTTTGATTTGTGTGGTCCTCTGTAGCCCATCTTCCGCGTCATGGGGTTCTCCGTTACCGGCCGCGTGCTCAACAGCCTGGAGGGAGAGGGGGTCCCAGACGCTACCGTGTACCTCAACAACCAGATCAAAGGTAACCCCACGCTGTACCTCAACAACCAGGTCAAAGGTAACCCCACGCTGCACCTCAACAACCAGGTCAAAGGTAACCCCACGCTGTACCTCAACAACCAGGTCAAAGGTAACCCCACGCTGTACCTCAACAACCAGGTCAAAGGTACCGGGCCCCTTAGCGAGCTACCAAACCTGTCCTCCAAACTAACGTGGTTCATCCCATTCTAACTCCTCGATCAAATTTGATGCTTAGTAAGTTACTAAGTAAGCTTAGTTCCTTGGCTGTAGACATGGTTTCAAACGCACAATAAAACAAGCCACCCTTTTGATTTGGTCTGCACAATGCTTCCTTGAATCTACTTTGGCTGGTTTTCCTAAATGATCCGTGATAAGCTTGGATAAGGCGGAGGATGTCACCAAATGACAAATCGGTGGCATGACATGAAGCGCCTATGAAACGATGCGTCCCTCTCTCTGGTTCCGGCTCCAGTGGTGACCAGAGAGGACGGCTCCTTCCGCCTGGAGAACATGACCGCAGGAACCTACACCATCCGCACCCAGAAGGAGCTCATGTTCTTCGAGCCCATCTCCGTGAAGATCGCCCCCAACACCCCCCAGCTCCCCGACATCATCACCGCAGGGTGAGTTTCCCCAGCTCCCGGACATCAGTCGGGAAAAACATGGATGCTCACGCTTAACTACAAGAATAGAAATGTATTATTATAATTATAGATTATATATGTAAATTATTTAGTTTTTGAGCAAAAATAATAGTGGACAGTAAGCAAACCGGCTATACATTGCTGTCATCGTAAGAGAACCCTTAAATAAGAACAAGTACTGTTAGTAGTTAGAATGCTAGATGCTATATCGGTATATACTCGGTATCGGCTGATGCTCAAGTTCAGGAATCTGAATCGGGAAGGAAAAAGTGGTATCAGAACATCTCTAATTTTGATGGATGGGTTCTTCTTTGAGGAAGAGGTTCTGCTGGGGCTGAGAGATTCTCCATTACAGCAACCTCTCAACCTGTTTACCGGTCTTCTGCTTTATGAATCAAACAGCTGGCACGTATCAACTTGGTGTGCGGTTGCATCAATGCATTGATTTCAGTTTTTCCAATCCTCCTCACTCATCCTCACTCAAAGGGATACAGAGTTGAAGAATATATATTTTTGAAAATGGATAAATATTTATAAATTTTAAATGATCTCTTCACCTAAACCCCAAATCGAGCGTGTCAGTTGGCTCGATATGAATAAGGTGTGTGTGGGTGTGGGTGTGTGTGTGCGTGCGTGCGTGCGCACTCTGCTCTCGCTGGGCTGAAGGGTTTATTGGACGCCCGCGGTGAAGGCTAAATTGATCATTAAAATCAATATTCTCCAATTACAGCGTGTAGCCCCTCCTTGTAAACCAGCAGCCTCTGCTCCCTGAACCCCGGTCCTAACACCTCGTTACCCTCCCCGCTGGTGACTCCGCCCTCTCAGGTTCAGCGTGTGCGGCCGCATCGCCGTGAGCCGTCTGCCCGAGGGCATGAAGCAGCAGAGCCGCTACAGGGTGGCCCTCAGGCCCCGGGACCAGGACCAGGGCCTCGGCAAGACCGCCGACTCTGACCCCCAAGGCAGCTTCTGCTTCCAGGCCAAACCCGGAGACTACAGCGTCCACGTAAGACCCCCGTCTGTTAGCTCCACGTTAGCCTGTCCCTAAGCCCCCCGTAAGCCTGTCCCTTAGGCCCCCCATTAGCCTGTCCCTTAGCCCCCCGTTAGCCCGTCTGTTAGCCCGTTAGCCCCCCGCTAGCCCGCCTGTTAGCCATGTGTTACTCTCCGTAAGCCTGTCCCTTAGCCCCCCGTTAGCCATCTGTTAGCCCGTTAGTCCCCCGCTAGCCCGTCTGTTAGCCGCCCGTTAGCCCGTCTGTTAGCCCCAGGTTAGCTCATCCACTTTTGAAGGAAAACATTCTGCCCGAAGATTCATACACGGGAAAGATTAAATGAGCAGGTGTACTCATTAAACGTACTTGTATAAAAACAATTACATCTTTTTTTTTAAAAATATTACTAGCTTTTAATTTAAAAAAATACACTTTGAGAGACCGTTTTTCAAAGGAAAAAAGTTACTTTGACTATCAACCTTTTACGCTCCATTAGTTGATTTGATTTATGCTTTATTCGTTTAATTATTGATATGTTGTGTTTCTAGTGCCTTTCCTCTGGAAAGGTCTAATATCAATAACATTTCACATTATGCACACATAATCAGCTTATGCTCAAAACTATCTCAAAGCCATTAGTTTAAATCAATGTTTTTAATGGTGTGATCCAGTTGCCTCTGACACTAGCCTTCCTAGTTGCAGGTGGGGAAATCTCCCAGCTTTCTTGCGGCATTTCACGCTGAGGCACGCCCCCTTTTGGTCAAAAAATGGCTGCGCCACGTTGGACATTTTAATGTTGATTTTAAATGCTCTTACAAACTTGATTACATTACTACTTTATTCCGGTCACCAATTTATGCATTGCACGGTCTTGCTGTGCGTGCAAAACAATGTAAAGTTGTGTTTTTTGATTTCGAGCTGGTTTGCTAAAGAGGCTTATGCACCTAACAATCACGAAGACAAACGGGAACGCTGTAAGTGCTCCGAGACCGGAAATAACGTCACAAGTGCAACTCGGACGGCTGGTGTCCGAGTCATCTGGATCACACCATAATATAAAGAGTATTCCTCCCAGACTTAGTGACCCAACAGTCTGTCCGACGTAACATCTCCCTGTCCAGGTGTCTGTCCCCGAAGCGGAGGTGAAGCTGGGCATGGCCCTCCAGCCCTCTCTATTGGACGTCTCCCTGGTGGACCGGCCAATCACAGACCTGCTCTTCACTCAGTTCATGGCGTCCGTCTCGGGCAAAGTCCACTGCCTCGGTGAGACAGCGCTGTAGACCGGGTTAATGATCACACTGACACAACTGACTTTTAAACCAATGTCCTTGTGAAGTGTAATTGTTTAATTATTACTACCTTTTTGATTCGATGCCATGACATTTGTATAGTAAAAATTTAACAGATTTGCCGAAGGGAATATTCCAGACACAAATAATTTCCTTTGTCCTATTTATATTAGTAGCAGTAGCAGTAGTAGTAGTAGTAATAATACATTAGACCTTTCTAAATACTGAGACGCTTTACAGAGGGAACACAAAGTAAATAATTGAATAAAAATGTATATCAGTAAAAAGACAAAATAAATAAAAATATAACATTTTATAAAAAGATGGAATAGGACACAATAAAATGGGTAGCTAAAAATCCAAAAAAATAAGTAGTTTAAAGAAGGAATAGTTAAAAGAAGGAAGGGGAGAGAAGAGGTGAAAGCGATCTTGAAAAGCTGAGTTTTCAGGGACTGTTTAAATGAAGGGTATTTAAGTGTATTTATGACTTACTCATTTGAAAGATTGGGACATCCTCCTTCAAGGTCATTTCCTATTGAGCCTTTTAAGAGAGTGACCTTGTCTCGACCTCCAGCCTCCTGTGACGACCTTTCGGTGACCCTGCAGCCCGTGAGTCGTCAGGGTGACCGACGGACAGTCGCTCTGTCGGCCAGCGGGGACGTCCTCAGCTTCTCCTTCGACGGCGTGCTGCCCGGAAAATACAAAGGTTGGTGCCGCTGTCTTTACTGGGAACAGTGGTTTAGGAACGTGTTAATGGAAGGGGATCTGGTGGTGGTTCTGTCAACCCGGCCTCCGTCTCTACTGGGAACAGTGGTTTAGGAACGTGTTAATCTGGTGGTGGTTCTGTCAACCCGGCCTCCGTCTCTACTGGGAACAGTGGTTTAGGAGCGTGTTAATGGAAGGGGATCTGGTGGTGGTTCTGTCAACCCTGCCTCCGTCTCTACTGGGAACAGTGGTTTAGGAACGTGTTAATGGGAGGTGGTGGTGGTGGTTGTTGTTGTTCATTCACAAGGGGGAACAAACTGTCCTTTGAAAAAGCACCCAGGATTTCATGGACGGAATCGTGAAATTTGGTTCTAGAAATGGAATAGTAGTATTAGTAGTAGTCTGTGAAACGTGGAATATTGTAGAATTTGCAAAATTGTCCATAATTTGGAAGAAATAATAATCAAAAGTAGACTATTGTAGTAGCCTTAGAGACGAGTAGGCATAAATACATAATATTGCAATTTTATGCACATCATTAAAAATGTACTGTTATATCTTACCAAATTGATATTAATGTTATAAATCAGTAATAAATATTTATTTGTTTTGGTGCAAAGTAGCCGTAGCAACCCAGTTATAAATAACTGCCCTGCTACAGTTCCAAGACTTGCGGTTCCGATGCTTCTGCTCGCGGGCCTATAGGTGAAAACACATTATTTAGCATCTGCTGCTGTTGATGCTGTGTCCCCTTCATCTATCCATTAAACGGACGTCGGTCACAGCGCAGGCTTGTGTAGTTGTGTAGAGCTTCAAACCCTACCAGGCCCCTTTGTTTTCTGGTCCTGGATCAGATCACATCGCTCTGCTCCCTGTGTACCAAAGCCCCAGCTCTCCTCGTTTGAGCCCGACGCACACGAGAGCTGAGCAAGCAGGCGTCAGAGCATCAGGGAGATGATTCAGGCCGCTGGAACATGTGTGTGTTTAAAAACAGAACTGCTTTAGTCAGACACGAGCTTAGTTTAAAAGCTGTGATGTATTGCAGCTGAGGCTTTGGGGACGTTCCACCCACCGAGGGAATGCAAAGCCCAGCCCAGAGCGGCTAAACTTATGAGAGGTCTCATATGTTCTTATAAGAGCGTCAGGGCCGGATGTTGCCGACCACAGCGATGCTCTTCAACACATTAATGCACCTTGGAGAAAGCCGTGGGGAAATGTGTTTCAAAAAATGTCTTCCTTTCGTCCAAATAAATAGTTATGACTATAAAACCTGCTAGAATATTCCAGCCGTGACATTATGAAGGTAAAAACAGGCATGGCATTGAGCAACACATAAAACTGTAAAACTTTATCATTTGTTTCTTTCGTAGCGTTTGTTTTTATGGTAACTTTTCAGTTTTACTCATTTAATGATAACGACTGTAATTCTAATTCCCTAATTTGCCTTGTGGGTTTAACAAAGTACGCCGTATCTTAATCCAGTTTAGTACAGTGTGTAGAACTCGGCAATTAACGGCTATCGAGTTCTCCTTTCGAAGGCGGAGAGGTCATCCTAACCCCTCGTCTCCTCCTCTCTCTCTCCTCCTCTCCTCTTTCTCCTCCCTCTCCTCTCTCTCCATCTCGCCTTCCTCCCCTCTCTCCATCTCTTCTTCCTCGGCCTCTCCTCCTCCTCCTCTCTCCCCTCCTCCTCCTCCTCCTCCTCACCACAGCGAGCATCTCCCACGAGGAGTGGTGCTGGAAACACAAGTCCGTGGAGGTGGAGGTCCTGGACTCCGACGTGGTGGGGGTGGAGTTCCGTCAGATCGGCTACATCCTGCGCTGCTCGCTCTCCCACGCCATCACGCTGGTACGCACGTCTCCGTCTGATCGCCGTGACGGCGCCCAGGAGGACCCCTGCGCTGAGCTGAGGTTGAACCCTTTCCTCGTCTCCTTTCTCCCCACAGGAGTTCTTCCAGGACGGCAGCCAGCCGGAGAACGTGGGCGTGTACAACCTCTCCAAGGGGGTGAACCGCTTCTGCCTCTCCAAGCCTGGTGAGGAACTGGCTCCTGGGCCGCGGAGGAATGGGGGAATATAGCGACAGGAATGTATCAAATGAGGGGCGGCAGTATCATGAGGTAGAGCGGGTTGACTGGTAACCTGAAGGTTGCTAGTTCGATCCCTGGCTCGAGTGTCGTGGTGTCCCTGAGCGAGACGTCTCACCCTGACGCCTCCTGACGAGCTGGCTGCTGTCGCCTCGGCGGGTTGACTCCGCCGTCAGAGTGGGAATGAATGGTTGTAATGTTCACCACAAAAAACGGATGTTATAGAACCCCTAAGTAATGACTTAACATTGTGTTGTTTTTGTCTAGGCGTATACAAAGTCACTCCCCGCTCCTGCCACCAGTTTGAACAGGATTACTACACCTACGACACGTGAGTGTGAACTACCTGCACACACACACGCACGCTCTCGCTCTCTCGCGCGCTCTGTGTGTTGTATTTTGGTCGTCCCTCCTTGTCCCGCCCACAACCCGACCGACGATTGGCTCGCTGTGTGTGTCCCTCAGGTCCGCCCCCAGCATCCTCACCCTGACCGCCGTCCGCCATCACATGACCGGCCTCATCACCACGGACAAACTCCTGGACGTCACCGTCACCATCAAGTACGAGCTCCTCTCCCACCCTGACCCCAAAGGTTCAAATTCAAGAGAGAGAGAGAGGGAGAAAGAGAATCAACAATATATCTCTGTCGGTACAGTAAGGACATTCATAAAACCAAGTGCCAAGCACTAACCATCACTAGGTTAACCCATTCCCCGTAGACAACAGAGATAACTAGGGTAAGATGCTGTTTTGTACTTTTTTTAAGTGTCAGGACGTACAACGTACAATAAGTGTGTAAGAGGGGTGTGGGGTGGTTAAGGGGGAAGGCTATGCAGGTGAACCTATGTGACATCCATGAAGGTCTCTAACTCCTCTCCCCCTCCATGGAGAGAGTCTCTGGTCTCCATGAAGGTCTCTGACTCCTCTGGTCTCCATGACGATCTCTGACTCCTCTCTGGTCTCCATGACGATCTCCCCCCCCCCCCCCCCCCCACCCAGGTCGTCCATCGAGAGCGAGCCAGCTCTTGTCCTCGGCCCGCTCCGCTCCCAGGAGGAGCAGCGCCAGGAGCAGCAGCTGCAGGAGATCCAGCTCCGCCGGCAGGAGAGGGAGCGCCGGGCGGCGGAGGACGGGGAGCAGGAGGGGGGGGCCCGGGACGACGGCCCCCCCGTCCTGGAGCGGGCCGACGAGCTGACGGGGCCCTTCCACTACGAGTTCTCCTACTGGGCCAGGTGGGTCCAGCGGCACCGGGCGGGGATTCAACGAGTGGCTTTGGATAAAAAATAACTTTTGAAACTGTAAATCTGGGCGGCATGCGGCTCAGGAGGTAGAGCAGCTTGACTTGTAACCCGAAGGTTGCTGGTTCGATCCCCGGCTCCTCCTAGCCGAGTGCCGAGGTGTCCCTGAGCGAGACGCCCCCCCCCTGACTGCTGCTGACCAGCTGGCTGTCGCCCTGCGTGGTCGACTCCGCCTTTCTGTGTGTGAATGGTTGTAAATCGCTTTGAAAAAAAAGTGTCTGCTAATTGCCCTCAATGTAACATTTTAATCTGAGTGTGCTAATCAGTTTGGCCTGGTGTTTGATGCGATTTAGTTTGTTTTCTTATTATTGATGTGGATGGAATTTATGTGTGATGACATTCAGTAAAGCTGCTGGAATCAACCAACCGGTGGCTCTCTCCTGTGTGCAGGGCCGGAGAGAAGATCACCGTCACCCCCTCCTCCAAGGAGCTGCTCTTCTACCCCCCCGAGGTGGAGGCCACCATCACCGGAGGTCAGTTCGTTGTGTGTGTGTGTGTGTGTGTGTGTGTGTGTGTGTGTGTGTGTGTGTGTGTGTGTGTGTGTGCGTGTGCGTGCGTGCGTGCGTGCATGCGTCAGGGGTCTCTCCATACCTCATGGTAACGCTCCCTTCTCTCCCCCCGTCCCACCAGACTCGTGTCCGGGCCGCCTGGTGGACATCTCTGGGCGTGCGGGTCTCTTCCTGGAGGGCACGGTGTCCCCGGAGCTCCAGGGGGTGGAGATCTCCATCACGGAGCGGGGGGCCGGCCAGCCTCTCATCACCGTGGCAACCAGCGAGACGGGAACCTACAGGTAACCGAGGGGGGGCGGATTTTGCATCCGGAGGGCGTTTTGATAGCGGATAGCGCTGAGATGTTCTGGCTGAGACAGGGCGGCATGTAGGTAGGGCTCAGGTGGTAGGGCGGGTCACCGGAAGGTTGCTGGTTCGATCCGGGCTCCTCCTAGCTGAGAGTCGAGGTGTCCCTGAGCAAGGCACCCTCACCCTAACCCTAACTGCTGGCTTTCCACTTGTATGGCCAACTCCGCCGTCGGTGTGTGAATGTGTCCATGAATGGGTGAATGCGCTTTAAAATACCCAGTATTGTAAAGCGCTTTGAGGGACCACTGGTTAGAAAAGCGCTGTCTATATGCAATCCTTTTACCGATTACAAACCAGCAGAATGGTCCTCCTGAAATGCTTTTGGCTCCTGGCGATTCTGCCGTTGAGCTGCTCTCTGCATGTTAAGAAGCGCCGGCCAACGACGTCTCACAATGGATTCAGTATCAGTCGTCACGAGTGTGTAACGCGGGCTTTGTTCTGCTCGTAGCTCATTAGCAGTTCCTCTGTGGTCTCGTGCTTTACAGTTTTAATTAATAGTTTACGACCCACCATCACCTGAGGTGATAAATGGGACGTGTGGTTATTGCAGGAGAGCCTCTGAAGCAAGAGCCTCTCTTTGTGTCTCCCCCCTCCCTCTCCCCCTCCTCCCCCACTCCCCCCCCCCCCCCCCCCCCCCCCCAGGGTCGGCCCCCTCCACAGCGACCGCGAGTACGACACCAGCGCCCGCAAGGAGGGCTTCGTCCTCAGCGCGGTGCCCGGCGCCTCGGGAGACTTCAAGGCCTTTGCCCTCGCAGGAGTCACCTTCAAGGTACACCATCCGTCTCCCCCGTCTCCCCCTCTCCTCCCCCCGTCTCCGTGTGGGGGGGGGGGGGGGGGAGGACTACATGTATTCTTTTTGTTCCTGAGCCTCCGGTCTTCCCACTGCGGCGGCGGTATTTCCGTAGTCGACCTCTGAATATGTGCAGAGCGGATAATGCGTCTTACTGTCGGAGGAGACGGATGGCTCTCACCCGCGCCCGGGACGCTGTGCCGGGGTGGACGATCGTAGACCAGAGCCAGGCTCGTTAGTCTCCGTCTCAGAACATGTTGCGCACCAAAGCGAATACTTTTAATGAACGGGGACGAAGGAGGAGGCTGACGTGGGCGGGAGTCTCTTCTGAGGTTCAGAGGATAAAGAAAGTCCCGTCGTCGTCCTGTCGCAGTGCGGGCCACCAGAACTGCTCCCTGCTTGTTCTTGGATGTAAAACAAGCGCTTGGAGGATGTCTCCGTCTGGCTGTAGCGCGAAAAGGCCTCGCTCTTCTTCTTTCTAAACCCGCTCACGCCGTATGCACTTTGTTCCATTACCGCCACATGCTCTGCTCTGAGACCCTGGAGTCTGCCAACGTCTCGCTCTGGGCTCCCGTCCCTGGGGAGGGAGTCTTGCTGGCTGTCGTCCCCTGTTCCTTCCGCTCTGTATCCCAGGTCGTGCATAAGGGGGGGTGGGGGACAAGAATGGCATTCATCGACACGGATGAAGTTTTTTAAAAGGCAACTTTAGAAGCAGTTATCGTACTTTATCCAGACGAGGTAGAACTGTGACCTCAAATGGGAAATCGACTGCATTTATTCAGTGCATTTGTCCGGTGGCGCCTCAAAGTGCTTTACAACCTTGCCTCATTCACCCATTCATGCACCGACGGCGGAGTCAGCCATGCAGGGCGACAGCCAGCTGGTCAGGAGCAGTCAGGGTGAGGCGTCTCGCTCAGGGACACCTCGAGACTCAGTTAGGAGGAGCCGGGGATCAAACCAGCAACCTTCAGGTTACCAGCCACCCCGCTCTACCTTCTGAAACACATGCCGCCCACATCAGTAGCTGCGATCCCCACGGCCTCCCAGCGATGGAGCCTCCACCCCGACGGAGATCCACCTTCAGTCCGCTCCTATCGTCTCGTCGCCTGTCCCTGAGCCCTCTCTCCTGACCTCCAGACAGCCAGGGCCGTCTCCCGCCACCGCGGCCCGTAATGGAGACGGCTGGGACCCTTATCTCCTGGAGCGGCGAGGTCACAGGGAGCCTGTCTCGCCGGCTTCCTGTGTCTCTCCCTCACTCTGCGTCGCCTCAGCCGTTGGGTCCTGGGTTTATGGTCCCTGATTGTTGTTGGGTTGCGGCGCACGTCGATCAGATCCTGACGCGGCCTCGGTGAGCCCGGAGCTATTAGGTCAGGCCAGGGAGGACAATAAAGGGAGAGATCTTGATGTGGACCTGGCAGGGCCTGGAGAGAGAGAGCTTCGTGAACAGGGTTTAAAGTGAAACTCTCGGACACATTTATATATTGGCACCGCCGCAAACAACAAAGTTTAGCCCTCCCTCGGCTAGACTTGTTGTGTCGCTTGTAAATTGTTTTTACTGTTAAAATGCTCGTATTAACTCGCACTTTGCAATTTAAAAGATTTTAAAGACTCCCTTTTTTTGAATGATGCTATAAATAGGATGAATTAAACGGCTTAAGAGATACGAGAGAGACCATTGCTCAACTTGTGTGTGTGTGAGACAGAACGTCTGAGTGAGACAGTGTGCATGTGCTCTTGCTCCTGTCTGTCTGTGGCATTTAGAATCTGAGTGGGCTGTAGCTTAACACTCTGTGTCTGTCTGTGTGCAGATCCGGTCCGAGGACGATCAGCCTCTCTCCGGCGTGCTGCTCTCTCTGAGCGGGGGCAACTTCCGGTCCAACCTGCTGACTCAGGACACGGGGCTGCTGACCTTCAACAACCTGGTACGTCCTCCTCCTCCTCGTGTTACATGGGGCTCTGTGTGATTCTGTAAATGGAAATAACGTTTAGTTTGGTTTCCTTCCACTATTAAGCCATTTAGCACATGGTTTTAATCAAACCCCCTACCCCTCATACACACTTATTGTGTGTTGTACGTCCTGGCACTTAATATACACACTTATAGTGTGTTGTACGTCCTGGCACTTAAAAACAGTACTTAGCATCGTTTATCATCTTACCCTGGCTATCTTTCTTGTATACGGTGAATGGGTTAACCTAGTGATGGTTAGTGCTTGTCACTTGGTCCTCTGAACGTGTACTTATTGTAAGTCGCTCTGGATAAAAGCGCCCGCTCAACGCCCTGAATGTGAAACCTATGTTCAGAGAACATTGCTCTACGCCGCCTGTGGACACTGGGGATCGACCCAGTGCCTCTCACCTGGGACGCCATAAACCTAACGGTCTTGTTGTGGTTCTTCCAGAGTCCGGGCCAGTACTACTTCAAGCCCATGATGAAGGAGTTCCGCTTCGAGCCAGCCTCCCAGATGATCTCTGTGGACGAGGGCCAGAACCTCAGCATCGACATCACCGGCGTCAAGACCGCCTACAGGTACCTAGAACCAGAGTACTACCATAGTGATACCAGGTACCTAGAACCAGAGTACTACCATAGTGATACCAGGTACCTAGAACCAGGGTACTACCATAGTGATACCAGGTACCTAGAACCAGGGTACTACCATAGTGATACCAGGTACCTAGAACCAGGGTACTACCATAGTGATACCAGGTAACTAGAACCCACGTACTACCCTAGTGATACCAGGTAACTAGAACCAGGGTACTACCATAGTGATACCAGGTACCTAGAACCAGTCTTTGGTCGTTCCGTTGGTACACCAGGTACCTAAAACCTCTTTAGAGTCGTACCGTTGGCCAGCATGATACAACCGATACAAACACCATTGGTATCTGTTTAATAATGCTGGCCTACTTAAGCCCTTTGGGATTGAAGAAAACAATGGATTGCGACTAGAAGCACTTTTATGCAGTCGGTGACTGTCATCCAGCACGCTCTGTTATCCTGATGGCTCTCCTCTCTCTCTTCCCTCCTCTCTCCCCCTCCTCTTTCTCTCTCTCTCTCCCCCTCCTCTCTCTCTCTCCCTCTCCCCCTCCTCTCTCCCACTCCTCTCTCCTCTCCCCTCCTCTCTCTCTCTCCCCTCCTCTCTCTCTCTCCTTTCTCCTCTCCTCTCTCTCTCCCCTCTCTCCTCTCCTCTCTCTCTCCCCTCCCTCTCTCCTCTCCTCTCCCCCTTCTCGCTCTCTCTCCCCCTCCTCTCCTCTCTCCTCTTCCATCCCCCTCCTCTCTCTCTTCCCTCTCTCCTTCGCTCTCTCCATTCCTCCTCAACTCCTCCCCCTCTCTCTCCCCCTCCTCTCTCCTCTCTCTCTTCCCTCTCTCCTTCGCTCTCTCTTCTCTCTCTCCCCTCCTCTCTCCTCTTCCCTGCCCCTCCTCTCTCTCTTCTCTCCTCTCCCCTCTCTCTCTCTTCTCTCCTCTCCTCCCTCTCTTCTCTCCTCTCCCCCTTCTCGCTCTCTCTCCCCCTCCTCTCCTCTCTCCTCTTCCATCCCCCTCCTCTCTCTCTTCCCTCTCTCCTTCGCTCTCTCCATTCCTCCTCAACTCCTCCGCCTCTCTCTCCCCCTCCTCTCTCGTCTCTCTCTCCCCCTCCTCTCTCCTCTCTCTCTTCGCTCTCTCCTCTCTCTCCCCCTCCTCTCTCCTCTTCCCTGCCCCTCCTCTTTCTCTTCTCTCCTCTCCCCTCTCTCTCTCTCCTCTCCTCTCCTCTCTCTTCCCTCCCCCTCTCCCCTCCCCTCTCCCCTCTCTCTCCCCCCCCCCCCCCCCCCAGCTGCTACGGTGCGGTCCAGTCTCTGAGTGGGGATGCAGAGCGTGACGTGGCCGTAGAGGCCGTGGGTCAGGGCGACTGCAGCCTCTACAGCGAGGACACCGTCACCGACGAGGAGGGCCGCTTCCGCCTCAGGGGCCTCCTGGTAGGGGCCCAGGGGAGGAGGGGGAGGGCGCCCATTGCGCTGGCATATGACACTCAACACAAAGCTACCTTATACTGCTCAAAAGAGCTAGCTTATGGATCTAACCTATAGAGCTAACTTATTGAGCTAAATAGAGCTAGCTTATGGATCTAACCTATAGAGCTAACTTATTGAGCTAAATAGAGCTAGCTTATGGATCTAACCTATAGAGCTAACTTATTAAGCTAAATAGAGCTATCTTATGTGACTGCTCCTGACGAGCTGATGCAGTATTAAACAGCCCTTCGAGTGGCCACTGGTTAGAAAAGCGCTGTTTAAATGCAGCCCCTTTACCGTTTAACACTTACATGCGTTTCATCTCGATGACATAATGAATAATGAATTGTAATGAACTAATATGTTGTGACCGCCCCCCAGCCTTCCTGCAGGTATGTGATCCAGCTGAGGGCCGAGGGCAACGACCACATTGAGAGGGCCCTGCCCCAACACCGCTCCCTGGAGGTGAGGAGTGGTACTGCGACCCGGCCCTCTGTAACGGCCACTGGCTTCATAGACACACAGCCGTGAACCGGGGGGAGACTTAAGGATGTTTTGTCTCTTAAAAGTAGAAACAAAAAGTTTGTCTCATTCAGAGTGTCTTCTCACTTACTTGATTCTCAGGGCGCAGCCTTGATGGCTGGAAGCGTATTGATCTGAGACAGCCCTCTGTCTCGCATACTGACTCTGTGTGTGTGTGTTTGTGTTTGTGTGTGTGTGTCTAGGTGGGTAACAGTGACATCGAGGGGGTCAACATCATCGCCTTCCGGCAGATCAATCAGTTCGACCTGAGTGGGAACGTGGTCACGTCCCCGGAACACCTGCCCACGCTGTCGGTACGACGCCCGCCCGCCTCACCTCTTTAGTCCCGGGCTTCGCTGTGTTTGGATTTGCATCCTGTCTGTTTATATCATTGTTCTTTCAGATGCCCCCGTAGATTAAGCTGCTATGGCCATGACGCAGATCCTCCCCTCTTGCGTACTTATTGTATGTTGTACGTCCTGGAACTTAAAAATAGTGTGCAGCATCGTGTAGCATCTTATCCTAGCTATCTCTGTTGTATACGGGGAATGGGTAACCCTAGTGATGGTTAGTGCTTGTCACTTAGTTCTATGAACATCCTTACTGTACCGACAGAGATATATTGTTGTTTCTCTTTCTTCCTACAAATTGACTTATTATAAGTTGCTTTGGATAAAAGCGTCTGCTAAACATAAATGTTTGGTTTGCCTTGTGTCTCTGTATACAGTTGTTTTTGCAGATTGCTGAAGAGTAGAGTGTAGTGTAATAGTAGAGGTCGAGTCCTCACCGTCTGTCTTCCCTTCCTCCCTGACAGGTGAAGCTCTACCGCAGCGACAACATGGACAACCCCATCAACACCGTCTCTCTGGGACAGTCGCTCTTCTTCCACTTCCCCCCCCTGGACCGTGACGGGGAGGTGGGACATCCTCCTTCTCCTCTTGAATACCTTATCTTTATTTAGCTGACGTGTTTAAAACCACATAAGTGCATTCCACAAGGAAGACACAACGCAGAAAGTGCAGGAATCATGAGTGCACATAATTCAGCTCTATGTGCATGGCTTTGAGTGCAATATTAAAGACGAAAGAGATAGTTCTTTATTTATCTATAATGAATATCATACGTACGTAAAAAATAACGTTACTCATTACAATCACAGGGGTAATTTAAAGTTAATCTCAAGGATATAATCCAAATTGACTATCAAGTCAAAATAGAGAAGCAAGTGGTAGTGTTTGGACCACTTTGGCCAGTGAAAACTGTTTTTAAATGTGCCTTATAAATAAATTGTAATTACTTACTATTATTTTCGTCTTGAATATTAATATGTATTCCCTCTTAAATTCTTTACTGTGTGTTTTGGTACTTAAAACATTGAAATGATCGCTGCATAAATTACATGTTAACTCAATCCTCTTTTTTTTTTTCCCTCCTCCGATTGGCCGCTGGGTCTGTCCCTCTCCTCCCCGCCCCCTCTCTCCTCTGATTGGTCCCTGGGCCTGTCCCTCTCCTCTCTCCTCTGATTGGTCCCTGGGTCTGTCCGTCTCCAGAACTACGTGCTGATGCTCCACTCCACGCTGTCGCGCTCCCAGTACGACTACAGCCTGACCCAGGTCTCCTTCGTGGCCACGGGCTACCACAAGCACGTCACCCTGACCTTCAACCCCACCGTAAGAGAGAGACACACACACACACACACATTTCAATGTCTTTATTTGTGTCCGCATTTATAAAGTACATTGCAAGGGCACAAATATTTTCAGTTGCTTTTGATGCCCTACATCCTCGAAACAACATGTTGTATGCTTGAGTCAAACATGCACAGAATAGACAATACATACACATGAGCTTATTCCCCATTGCGTCCAGAGTAGGGTCGTGGACAGCACATGCTTGTTGGTAGATCCTGCCGCTTCTCAATGCTTGTTTGTAAGCACCCCTTAACGCCGACAGGGCGCACATGATTAGAACAAGTTTGCAGAACATCTCAGCAACTGACATTAAGCCAATGTTGTTTAAGTTTTTACAAAAACAACATTGGCTTCGCCCGTGACCGGCACGTGACGTGCCGGTCACACACACACACCGTAAGACGGACACCTTTACTGGCTCATGCGTTTGGGGAATGAACATGTAATTCTCTGAATGTCCCTCTACACTGTGAATAAGCCTGCATGTGTTCTCCCCTCAGCACAAAGTGCCTGACCAGGACATCGCCCAGGGCTCGTACATCGCCCTGCCCCTCACACTGCTGCTGCTGCTGGCCGCCTACAACCACGAGAAGGTGAGGCAGAACTAGATAAGCTGAGACGCTCACACACTGACGCTCAGTGTGTGAGCGTCTCAGCTTATCTGGACTCTCAGCATGTCTCTCTCAAAAAAAACTTTGTGACTGAGAACTTTGAAATTTCGCCTTAAATAAATACACAAAATGGTCAAAAAGAAAATGTTTGAATCTAAAATGATATACAGATATGTATCGAGCTGTTCTGCCCTTTCAATAAAACATTAAAAAAATATATATCATAAAAATAAAAGTCGAAAACCTCGATTATGTTAATTTTGTGATCGTTTGACGGTAAAATCGAAAGCGCTATGAAAAGTTGATTAATCGGCCAGCCCTAAGATGGTGTTCAGATTGAGTTCAACAGAGGAAGTGGCCGACGCCGCCACTTCCTCTGTTGAAATGTTCTGTTTATTCTGAATTCAACTTTTTTTCCATTTTTTCCAGTGTAGATGAATTTCCGACCTATTTCGCGTCTATAATTCAAACTTTGCATGCCTCGTCACTAATGACTCCGCTAACGTGTGAAGGGTTGTGTTAACCCCAGAAGGTCCACAGAATGTAGAAGCTACTCTGTGCTGGGTCGGAGCTGTTTCAGATTTGCATTTTAGGAAGTATCGGGGCAATTTCCGATGTGCTGATCCGATACCATCACGTGACCATGCAACCAAGTCGAAAGAACATTTATGCTCATGCTTGACTACAAGAATACAAATGTATTATTATTATTATTATGTATTATAAATGTACATTATCTAGTTCTGTGTCTACAGTAAGAGAAGCGACTTTACATCACTGTCATCGTTAGAGAACCCTTCATATAAGAGCACGCGTTAGTCGTTACAACGCTAGAAGCTGTATCGGTGTATACTCGGTATCGGCCGACACTCAAGTTCAGGAATCGGTATCGGCAAGGAAAAAAACGTATGGGAACTTGGGGTGTGCACGGGTACACGTGTACACGTGTAACCGGTTAGTAAATCATAACCATTTAGGAAAATCAGTAAACGAAAACCGTAAAAAAAAAAAAATAGATAATCACCGCGCCAATTTTTCATTGGGAATTGAGACGGTCTATACTTTCAACCTAAAGTGTACATATTTAGGATTCGAAATTCATCCCAGCCTTTATACGACAGATGCTATAGGGTCTATAGCATATAACCGCGTTTTCTGATTACAGTTTAATGTAACAGTAAGCTGACAACATCCTAATTAACACCGCAACTGCAAATTAACCACGCAGAGATAACCATGGCAACCGGTCAAACAAATGTTCTTTTTGCGCTCGTTCTGCTCACGCATCCGCCGTGTTGATAAACAAATAATCCCCCTATAGCGTGACTGCGGTCCACTTTAAAAAATAAATAAATAAAATCATTCATTAATAAAAAAAACGGTTAACCGTGTACACAGAAGAAAAAGGGGTTGTGTAACCATTTCCAATTTTTTGTAACCGCTCACACCCCTATTGGGAACACCTCCTCCCTGCCCGGTGTCTGAACCCCGGTTCTCCCGGTTCTCCTGCAGGTCATCCCCCTGCTGCTGCAGCTGGTGAACCGTGTGCAGGGGGTCCGCAGCATGGCGGCGGCCGGGGGCGACGGCGCCGCTCTGGACGAGGCCAAGAGGCAGGCCAAGAGACAGAAGACCCGCCGCACTTAAGGGGCTCACGCGCGTGTGTGTGTGTGTGTGTCTGTGTGTGTGTGTGTGTGTGTGTGTGTGTGTGTGTGTGTGTGTGTGTGTGTGTGTGTGCGTGTGCGCGCGCCTCAAAGCCACCCATGCCACTGGAGGATCCGATGCTGAACGTTAGGGCTCCGCGCTGCACGACTCCAAACGGAGTCTGAGGAGGTCGGACCGTTCTCCGCAGGGAGTCGGTAGAGACGTGTGTTTGTTTTGTGTGTCTAGGCCGGCAGGAAGGGGAGGGGGTTGTTGAGGTGGACCCGAGGCCCGGTGTTAAGCCCCTCCCCTCGCAGTAGCGCTGCTCACCACCCAGACGCTGCGGCCAATCGAATTAGAGAAGAACCAGTCCGTCGCGTTTTTGCAAATTCCGTCATTAAAACGCGTCCGACTGCATCTGTACTCTCCACCGTCTCGCTCTCTGTCGCTCTCTGTCTCGCGCTCTGAACACGCGTTTTCTTACAGAACTTGTCCATATTTTTTATCACACAATATGAGCCATTTTTATACATTAATAATTTATTTAGGTCAACCAACGTTTTCTGTTTGTTTGCTCGTGTTTCGGAGGAACTGGACTGATGCGGTTTATGTTGTGTCGTGAGGACCTATGTGATGGCGGGGGACTATGCACATTTTTTACTGTGGAGGAAAAGCGATTCTCAGTTCAATTCATACAAGATGTCACTATTCTGTTGAAACACTCTAGATAGATTCAAAATGTTCTGATTATTATTATGGTGATATTGATGTGCACCAAGACAGCAAGGTGTTGTGACCGAGTGCTGAATTGAGCGGTAAAGTGAACTGAGTGTGTTCCTAAGACCTCCAGCAGCAGAACTCCATTAGCAGTGCAGCGAGCGGAGCTCTGACCTTCCTCAGTCCAGGTAAACAAGCACTCAGCCGGTGGAAGCGCTCTGTGGCGCGTATGAACAAGTTGTTCAGCGTATCTACAGGATGTGTGCGTGCCGTCAGGGGGACTTATGACCACGGGAAGAGGGTTGGGTTCAGGACGAAGAGAGAGCTATCTTAAAGTACAGATGTTTTTGTAGGGGTTATAGGGAGTAACATTGATGTTTGATTAATTTATTAACATTTTTTTTCCACTCTGATGTGAATGATGATGAGTTTGTGCTCTAAGTGTGTTTATGTTAATTTCTATTGATTTATTAAAGCAGTGATGACACTAAATCTAAAGAGAGTGCCCCGCTACATTAAAACCCACCAATAATTAATTAAATTAAGTTTCTTTAAGAAGGTTTGCCTTGACTTCAATTCTAAAGTCAAAGGTGCCAGTGAGACTTCCAAAAGCATAAAATACTCCACTGGTCGTTGTAATGCACTGTAAAGACCGTGGACCAATTTATCAATTAATTAATCCTTTCAGAGTCACCGGTGAAGGCAAACTATATAAAGGACACTTCCCTTTTTCTCTTTATTTTATTTTTCATTTTTTTCAGTTAGTGTTGATTTGCCAGGCGCTGATTGGCTGGACTGTTGCTAGGCAGAATGGCGTGAGGAGGTAGATTCTTGTCAATCAGCATCTGTACATTTTCCAAATGTTCTAAATAAAATCTAAATAAAGTAAGCGGTTGTGTTCAGTGTTTGTCTCTAGGGGGCACTGTGATGTTGGACGCTAATGTTCCTGTAGTTTTGTGTGGAGCTATTCTGGGTAACGGTATTTAATATTTGGTATCGTTCACTAATATCAGAGAAACCCACACTTTATACAATTATGCAAAGTTGTTAGCAAATATTTTGCTTGTTTATTTTCCAGGTCAATGCTGTCCACTTTTTTGAAGCGACCTTAAAAATCATTTCCACTTCTTCAACAGCCAATATAAATATTTTAATGCTACCTTTTTTTTCAGTGGAAGTGTTGACATAGTAGATAGCATCCCTGACATCTGGTTCAATCGGTAACCGGAACGTCCGCCTCTGGCGTAAACACCAGGTGGTCTCTAGGTACAGACAATTAGCCAATTAAGCTGCTAACCATCTGGTCCCGGGCGTTAACATAACTAGCTAACCAGCTAACCGTCTGACAAACCTTCCTACAGGAAACTAGCACTGGTGTCAGGGCTGGCCAGCCCCCTCACTGTCCCCCATTGCCCCTCATTGCCCCCCCCATGCCTCTGCGCGGGGACTCCAGTTATTGCAGGACAGAGGATTAGGAAGGGAGGAGGAAATTGGACCAAAATGGTGCTGGGGCTGTCAGACGCTGGAAGAAGAGAGGTTGGGGGTGAAATGTAATTATAGACACCACCTGTTTAGTTTTGGTTTAGAGTGTGTGTGTGTGTGTGTGTCTGTGTGTGTGTGTGTGCGCGTGTGTGCGCGTGTGTGCGCGTGCGTGCGAGGCCAGTGTTCTCCACGCCCAGACACTCTGAGGAGGTAATTTGTGTCCATACAAGCTTGTTGCCCACCTTTGGGGGTTGTGTTATTCGGAGGCTACACCTCCCACCACAGCTGATCTGCTCCTGCTGTGTCCATGCCCACCCTCGCACGCCCTCTCAGACACAGAGAGAGAGAGAGAGTGTAAAACATCCCATGAAGAGAGTCACTTTTTTGGTGCATCCTCGTTAGAAGTGGTTTTAAGGTCCTAGAGAGAGTGGACGTGTGAACCAATAGAATCTCAGGAGAATCTTTGCTTCTTCTGAGTGTGTGTGTGTGTGTGTGTGCGTGCATGTGTGTGTGTAAGCGTTTGTTTTTCTCTGTGTGTGCAAATGTTTATTAGTGTGTGTGTGGGTGCCTGTGTGTGTGCAGGCTCCCACCTGCGAGCCAACACACGCGTCCCATATACAGTTTATATGCGGACACCGTGGGGCCCCTGATTACCTCGGGCCCTTCATCCCCCTTCATCATAATGTCTCCTCCTCCAGCGTGTCCCTGACCTCCCCCCCTCCCACCTCCTCCTCCCCCCACCTCCTCCTCCCCCCGCCGGAGGTCAATGGCTGATCCGCTGCCCTCCACTCACCGCCATCCACAGCCACACGCAAAAACACACAAACGCACAGGCAAACACACACACATTCAATCAAACACACACACACACTCAAACACGCACACGAACACACATACATCCAAACTCACACGAACACACACACACACACTCACTCAAGCCCTTGGTTCATGCGGTCGGGCTCCAGCCGGTCTGTGGGCGGCGATGACATCAGAGTTCAGAGCCCCTCCCCCTCAGGTCTCCGGCCGCGGACACGACGCCGGATCACTGCGGCCACAGGGGCCCATAGAGGGAGGCCCCACAGGGGCCCATAGAGGGAGGCTCCACAGGGGCCCATAGAGGGAGGCTCCACAGGGGCCCATAGAGGGAGGCGCCACAGGGGCCCATAGAGGGAGGCTCCACAGGGGGAGGCTCCACAGGGGCCCATAGAGGGAGGCTCCACAGGGGCCCATAGAGGGAGGCCCCACAGGGGCCCATAGAGGGAGGCTCCACAGGGGCCCATAGAGGGAGGCTCCACAGGGGCCCATAGAGGGAGGCTCCACAGGGGGAGGCTCCACAGGGGCCCATAGAGGGAGGCTCCACAGGGGCCCATAGAGGGAGGCTCCACAGGGGCCCATAGAGGGAGGCTCCACAGGGGCCCAGAGGGGCCCATAGGCGCCCATAGAGGGAGGCTCCACACGACAGGTAGTCCTGCACCCAGGGCTGGGCTCCTGCAGTCTCTCTCTCGTTCTCTCGTTATCTCGTTCTATCTGTCTTGTTCTATCTGTCTCTCTCTCGTTCTATCTGTCTCTCTCTCGTTCTATCTGTCTCGCTCTCTCTCCCTCTGTGTGTGTGTGTGTCTCTCTCTCTCTCTCTCTATCGTTCTATCGTTCTCTCTCTCTCCCTCTATCGTTCTATCTCTCGTTCTATCGTTCTATCTCTCTCTCTCGTTCTATCGTTCTCTCTCCCTCTATCGTGCTCTCTCTCTCCCTCTCTCGCTCTATTGTTCTCTCTCCCTCTATCGTTCTCTCTCTCTCCCTCTATCGTTCTCTCTCTCTCCCTCTCTCGTTCTATCGTTCTCTCTCTCACTCTGTCTGTGTGTCTCTCTCTCTCCCTCTCTCGTTCTATCGTTCTCTCCCTCTCGTTCTATCGTTCTCTCTCTCTCCCTCCCTCTCTCGTTCTATCGTTCTCTCTCTCTCTCCCTCTCTCGTTCTATCGTTTTCTCTCTCCCTCTTGTTCTATCATTCTCT
>NC_136935.1:51633310-51648310 GCF_949987615.1 Pollachius pollachius | reverse complement strand
CTGCGTGGTGTCGGCTCTAAACTGTAGTGTCACACCAAATACAGATCTCCTCCAGATGAGTCTGTGACCTCTCTGGGCTAACCATCAGCCCCCGAAACCCCCCGAAACCCCGCCTTTCTTCTCTGTCTCTGCCTCAGCCCTTCCTCCTCTTCCTCCTCTTCCTCTTCCACCCCTCTATATACCTCAAGTACGCTGACTCCTTCAAGTGAGTGTGTATGTGTGGTGTCTGGATGTGTGTGTGTGTGTGTGTGTGTGTGTGTGTGTGTACGTGTGTGTGTATTGTCTGGATGCATCTGTGTGTGTGTTTGTGTATGCGCGAGGGTTAGGTTTGAGCTACAGAATACAGAGAGAAATTCCACACGGACACCTCTATTGATTACCCACCCCCACCACACACCACCACCACACACCCCCACCCCCAGACCGCAGACACAGGGGAGGGCGGGTGGGCTGGTTGCCTGAACATCATATTCACCAATGAGCTCCAGGAGTCGGAAGATCAATCCATCCAACTTCATTAAGCAGCACTTGTTGACCTGTGATACACGTCACTTAACGAGAGAATCAACGGTCAGTGTTGGTCTCGAGTGGAACGCCATGCTGAGCCTCTTCTTAAAAAAAAAAGAAAGAAAGAAAGAGAAACAACAATATATCTCTGTGGGTACAGTAAGGATGTTCATAGAACCGAGCGCCAAGCACTAACCATCACTAGGTTAACCCGTTCCCCGTATACAACAGAGATAGCTAGGATAAGACTCAAAAAAAAAAGACTCAAAACTCACCTGTTCAGAGTTCATCTCGACTCTGCATAGAAACCAATGCACAGCCACCATTGAATGGTACTTAATTGTGTAGCGTCTACAGTAGCTGCTATCTTTGCTTTACACGGGGAATGGGTTAGCCTAGCGATTGTAATACTTGCACTTGGTTCTATGAACGTCTTTACTGTAGCGACAGCGATATATTGTTTCACTTCTTATGACAAATGTACTTATTGTAACAAATGCACTTATTGTAAGTCGCTTTGGATAAAAGCGTCTGCTAAATGCCCTAAATGTAAATGTAAATAAGACGCTACACCATGCTAAGTATTATTTATATATAAGTGCCAGGCCGTCCAACATACAATAAGAGTGTAAGAGGTGGGTGGTGGGGTAAGGGGGAGGCGACGTCACTCTGAACACCTGAGTCTGGAGTGTTTTACGGCAGGTTACCTCGAGCGCTCTTCACGCTGTTCCTCGCGTGGTTCTGAGCTGCGTCTGGAGGAGTGAAAGGAGGACTGGTGGCTCGGAAAGCATTGAAGGACGTTAGAGAGCCTCTCAGGGACAGGGGACCACCCATGTGGGGGGGGCATGTTCTGCCAGGGGGAGGACTGAAGACGCTGATTAGCGCGGTGGAAGAGGCCTGGACGGCGCACCGTGTTTCAGACTAATGGCGGCTGCCGAGTGGAGGGCTTAATTACCTCCAGAAGGCCGTGTGGACGCTGGACCTTCTCCCCGGCCACTCTGAGACACGGCCGCCATTTCAGGCAATTTCACCTTTCCATTAAGAAGTGCTTATGTTCCCCATTATAGAGAGCCAGGAATGACAGCGCAGGCTAACCAGTTCAGTTTCAAATTTCCACTTGGGGGGGTGTGTGTGTGTGTGTGTGTGTGTGTGTGTGCATGCATGCGTGTGTGTGTGTGTGTGTGTGATTTCCCTGTGTGTGTCCTTTGAATTGGTCAAGATTACGTTCATTGCCTGAAATAATGTTTCCTCATTGGATGCAGGATGTGGAAAATGAACGACTCACTCTCGGGTCTCCACGGGTTTTTCATCAGCCTCAGAATGTTTTTAAAGACCCACACACACACGAGCACACACACACACACACACACACACACACACACACACACACACACACACACACACACACACACACACACACACACACACACACACACAGATAGACCGCCGACAGCAGCCTCTCCTCTTCTTGGAGGTATGTCGGGTCGCGGCAGCCGTGGGGAGGCTGTTGTCATGGGAACGTGACAGGCAGGTGCCGGTGCTTGGGGATGAATGGTAGTGATGGCGGCGGCTGAACTCCTGGCCTCCCCCTGGGGGGGTCGCTCTGACGAGCCCCCCGGAGCTGATGAGCCAAGACCCTGCTGGAGAGGAGCTGACTATATATATATCATATATACATCATATATCATATATATGTATGTATATACATATATATATATATATATTAGGGCTGGGTAAAGATTAAAAGTCGCACTTTTAAAACTTTATTTTAAATCCACTCCAATTGAAGTTAAATGAGATTATCAAATGGAATGACACATTATCATTCATACCAATTGTACTTAATAAGCAAAAACTAGACCCAGTGATCTTGAGGGAGTGTTGTTGACTCACTCAGTGTGGGTTGAATATGAAACTTACGAAACACCACAGATTTGGGAATTGTAATCAGGCAGTCACTTACTGCAAGTGTAATTTAATGAAAAGTAGAGTGGAAGTGGAACTAAAAACAAAAATGATTTCTGATATGAATTTTGACATTCTGTGGGCAAAACCTTTCAAGATCAAAGTGTGCGTTAATGCGTCAATTTATATTAATCACGTTCAAATAAGATTGCGTAATTAAAGCGATAACTTGCCCAGCCCTAATATATATATATATATATATATATATATATATATATATATATATATATATATATATATATATATACAAATAAATACATATATATATATGTATTTATTTGTATGTATGTGTGTGTGTGTGTGTGTGTGTGTGTGTATGTATTTGAGTGTGTATGGATTAGTACATCTGTTTCCATTCCATTTCTTCCATTGAGCCCAGATTGCCAGACCCAAGTTTCACCAACCTTCTCTGCCTTCACAGAAGGCTTCTCTCGATTCAGACTCATGGCGCAAGAAAGAAGGAAGGAAAAAGGGAAGGAAGGAAGAAAGAAGCGAAGGAAATAAGGAATTAAGGTGAAGGGTGGGTCTCGCTAGGAGGCTCCAGCGGCCTTTCTCTAAAGGTTACCTTAGACATTATGGCCAGTCAATCCTCTGACTTATGGAGGTCTGCTTTCTGCTGATAGGTTATATTCAATATGGGATGGGGGGGGCTAGGGCCCCGAGCTCTTAAAGTAAGAGTTATCGATCGCGGTGGAAGTCCACGTTGAAATCATATCTCAATCGGTGGTCCAGACCCACAGAGGTAAACATGATACCGGCATTGGGCCTGCGTCTGTTTTAGAGGGTAAATACAGATCAGAGAACGAAGTACACGCATATTTCACCGGCACAGCCTTTGTCTTCATATCAACGTCATCGATAGCCGTGCGTGAGCTATATGACATGAAGCCGGTCTGTAAATGTACGCTCGTGTGACGATCTGTAACGTATACACGGTAAATGGACTGCATTTACACCATGCTTTTCTAACCAGTGGCCACTCAAGCGATTAACAATATCGCCCAACATTCACCCATTCATGAACACATTCCCACACCGACGGCGGAGTCAGCCACGCAGGGCGACAGCCAGCTGGTCAGCAGCAGTCAGGGGGGGGGCGTCTCGCTCAGGGACACCTCGACACTCCGCTAGGAGGAGCCGGGGATCCAACTGGCAACCTTCTGGTGACCAGCCGACCCGCTCTACCTCCTGAGCCCCATATGAACACATGAATGCACTCAGTGGTGACGGGAGCCGACCAGAGAGTCAGTGAAGACGAAGAAGGAGAGGGGAGCTCTGGGATGCTTAGCTTCAGCTCATTACCCCACGCCTGTTAGCGCCCAAATAAATTGGAGGGAGATTTCAGCAAGCTTATTAGTGCAGCCCCCCCAACAACCACCCGCCCTCCCCTTCCACCCAATCTGTCCCGTGTGAAGTGAGGCGGGACCCCCCCTCCTTCCATTCTGTAATCCTCCCTCCCCCCCCCCCTCGGTCAAGTTCCTGTGTGGGACGCTGTGGACGAGGAAGAGGAAGCAGCGGCCTGCTACAGGTCAGAGTTCAAAGGTCAGCGAGTGTCGGCCAGGTGGGGGACAGCCAGGCCCGCTCCACCCAGAGGGGCGGAGACGTGGAGACGTTAGGGTTAGGATGAAGAGGAGGAGGAAGATGAGAATGAAGATGAGGAGGGAGACGAGGAGGAAGAGGAGGAGGAAGATGTTCAGATAACAGTTGAGATCAATACAAGAACATTATCTTTCACTTTTCTTTTTGGGGCTATATTTGTATTATTTTATTTTGATTACAATATGGTCAATTTGAATGATAAGAAACAACATGTAATCTGGTGCTGGGGGTTAACTCCTGTTAACTCCTGCAGCTCTGAGTGGGTCAGCAGGTTAATGTGTGGCCGGTAAAAGGAGCCGTTGTGTGAACGACTTTAATTCATCTCCGTTCATTAGTGTGTGACTGTAGAGTCTGAGTGCTGCAGTGGGCCGATGGCTCATGTTCTCCTCAGCCAGGGATCCCCTTCCTCCTCTCAACCCCACATATGAAGGCCAGCGGAGGAGGCTGCGGTTCTATTGATCCGTCCTTATCAACACATACAGACCCACCACTTATACACAACGCACGCACGCACACACACACACACACACAGGCACACACACCACACAGATACCTACACATACACCACACAGATACCTGCACGCACACACGCATGCACGCATGCACACACGCACGCACGCACGCACGCACGCACACACACACTTCATCGCCTCTTTGAACACCGACAGAAATGGTCCAGTGCACCAGCTGATCAAAGATAAAGGTGGGAATTTGCTACAGAAGAACTGAAATGACTATTCTAAAACCCTCCAGTTTTCCCTGGCGTGTCCCGTTTCTTCCCTCCCCTCGTCCTCCAGGCTCTCCATCCGTCTCCCTCAGCGGGCGTCAATAAGCCATCAGGTTTACATGTCGGGGGACATCTGAGTCATCTTCTGGAGACCATCACTGCACGCCGGCCGGAGACGTCGCGGCTCCAGGAGGAAGAATGATGCAACACACGTCCAGACACCGGATATGACAACGGGACGCAGAGCGGAAAGGATGACCCCTATTACCAGAGCTAATGTGGGAATCCATCACTCTGCAAAGGACTGAACTCGCTTCAACACAGAGTTTAAAGTGAACCCAGCTCTCCGCCACCTTTTTACCAGAATAGTTCTGTATTCACTTTGCTATGTATAGATATGTCTTTTTTAAATTGCATGACATTTGAAGAAGGCAGCGTGGGTTTGTTCGGTGAAACACAGAGATGGGGAGTTTGTTCTGTTAGTTTTATTCATGTCTAATGGGAGGTGACGTGTTGTGATGGGGAGGCATTGAGAGCAGGGAGGGTGTTCATGGGTTCATTCATGGGTTCATTCATGGGTTCATTCATGTTTTCATCAATGTGTTCATTCATGATTTCATCTATGTGTTCATTCATGGGTTAATCCATTGGTTCATTCACGTTCATTCATGGGTTCATTCATGTTAATTCATGAGTTCATCCATTTGTTCATGGGTTTATTCATGAGTTCATTCATTTGTTCATTCATGTGTTCATTCATTTGTTCATTCATGTGTTCATTCATTTGTTCATTCATGTGTTCTCCAGTGTTTCAGGGCCAGGATGGAGTTCGGTGACGAGGGAGAGAAACCCTCTCTGAGTCTTCCCGTGGATTCATGGAGCATCACCTGCGCCGTGCGGTCAGTATGAGCTGGTGACTGGAGGGTTAACTTTGTGTTTCATCCTTTCATAACATTAATGAAACCTGCTGTGTTCGATTCACCATCTGTATAAGAAGTCATTGCACTGTTTCCTTTCTCACTGCCAGCGGTTCTAAAGTGGTTGTCTATTTTATATTTTAACGTACTCTTACAACATACACATAAGCCACTAAGTAATGAGGTTACACAATCGATTTAACATAAAAAAAAGCAGATTCAAGGTCCTACTCTCTCTCAAACTTAGACACACACGCACACACACACACACAGGCACACACACACACACAGACCCAAGGTTGCTGGCTCCACTCCCTGGAGCAGAGCAGGCTATGAGGGTGAACGTTCACCACCTGAGTCACACACAGTGCTCACCATGTGTGTGTGTGTGTGTGTGTGTGTGTGTGTGTGTGTGTGTGTGTGTTGATGCAGACACTGGACTTAGATGTGGATGCCTGGACCTCCACACACCCTTATTATGTATAATTCCTTCATTAGCCCCGTCCTTGTTATTGCGGTTGGTCGATGTGGTCCAAACAATAGGGCTCTTTGTGATGCAGTGGGTGTGCGCGCTATTGACATTCTGCACTCACAAACACACCGCAGCATTCATAATGGAGGAATTCATAACCAAACGTCAATATAATCAAGATATTTGCTTGTTCTGTCTCTCACCCTCTCTCTCTCTCTCTCGCTTTCCTGACCTCTCTCTCACCCCTCTCTCTCTCTTTCCCTTTAGCTTTCTCTCTCACTCTCTCTCCCTCACTATCTCTCTCCTGCTCTCCCTTTCCCTCTCTGTCCCCCCCTCTCTCTTTCTTTCTTTCTTTTCTCTCTCTCTCTCTCTCTCTCTCTCTCTCTCTCTCTCTCTCTCTCTCTCTCTCTCTCTCTCTCTCTCTCTCTGGTGACTGACGTCCACTCTGAGCAGACATGTCTCCCTCATCTGACTGGGCCCAAATGAGCCGTGCGTAATGGCGGGAAACACCCTCCCTGCCCATTGGCTAATTGTCCTGAATAATGAGCTGGCTCCCTGTGAGAGGGGGTGGAGGACTGTCAGGTGGGGGTCCGAAGGGTCCGGGTGTTGTGGAGTGACCTTCAGCCCGCCGTCGGCACGGTTACGGGTGTGATGACACGATAGGAGGGGGAGGGGCTCTGTGTCATCAACGGGGGTCTCCTGGTGCCAGGACATCCCCCCCCCCCCCCCCAGGTGGGTCTCTACTGAGGCTGCATCCCCCCCCCTCGCTCTTACAACATACACACTGATGACAACATACGTTGTAACGGTGCAGTCCCCGCAACACTCAGTGATGAATGCAGAAATAATGAAGGAACAGAAATCGATTACTCCTGCTGGTGGAAATGTGAATTGTCTTGGTAAGGAACAGAACTATTCTACTGTTGTGGAGAGTGAGATCCAGTGATGCTGTTGATGCTGAGCAGGTAGGGTGAAGGGATCCTCTCAGACACTGGGGTCTGAACCCCCCCCAGGTCCTCCTACAATCATGGAGGGTGGATGAAAGGTGGATGAAAGGTGGATGAATAGATGGAGGAAAGGTGGATGAACAAATGGATGTCAGGATCTCGTCTGGAGGTAGCGCTCCGGATCCCACTGATGAACTCGCTGAGACCGCCATGAGGAGGCACTCACGCGGAATCAGGATCTGGGGAACAGAAAGGCCTTTTTTCGGCTTGTGTTTGTTGTTGCCTTGTTGTTTTCTGTGCGGATTCTTCTGGAAACAGTCTGAGGCGGTACTGGAACCTCTGGAGCAGGGTGTTGCGCGATGTTGCTGATAAGCTGTATATGCTGTCTCCCCTTGGGCCTGTTTCTCCTGTTCTGAATACATTAGGGATCTGGAACAAACATCTCACAGACAGGAGGATCTGGGTTCGATCCCCTGTGGCAGTCTACCTGCAGAGGAAGCGAGACACAAGGTCTTAAAAGGATCGGTCGCTGTTAAACATGAAACGGTTATTAAAATAGCTTTGGACTGCACCATACGCAGCATGTGGCTAAGGAGGCAGAGCGGGTCGGCTGGTAACGGGTAGGTTGCTAGTTCGATCCCCGGCCCCTCCTAGCGGCGTGTCGAGGTGTCCCTGAGCGAGGCACCTCACCCTTACTGCTCCTGACCAGCTGGCTGTCGCCCTGCATGGCTGACTCCGCCGTCAGTGGGTGAATGTGTGCATGAATTGAAAAGCGCTTTGAATTGACACTGGTTAGAAAATCACGGTATAAAATGAGGTCCGTTTAGCATCACTGAGGAAAACGGCTCACCCTTCCTTATAAGGTAAATGCACAATGTGTACTTTTTACGGCCTTAGAACATTACATTTGATATTATTCATGATTTGCGAAGCACTTCCACGTTTCCTCTGCTGTTTTGCCTCCGATTTAGTTTCATGATTTAATTCCGCCACCAAACGTAGATTTGTGGCATATTTTCTAAAACAACAGTGAAACTGAAACAAAGTACATCAAATACGTATCGCACATCGACTAATATCTCTGAATACTGGACGCCATGATGTGTCCAGAAGCCTCCTGATGACTCATGGTGACGGTGCCATGCCTTTTGGTTTCTACGTCACGGAGACTATTTCAGCTCCCCCTCCTGTTCGTCTCCCAGCCTCGGACCGCCGGAGCGGCTGGGACTTCACACAAGCCCCCTCACAGTCTGTTGCTCGGAGGAGCCACGCACACACACACACACACACACACACACACACACACACGCAGGGACACGCACACACACACACACACACGCAGGGACACACACACACACACACACACAGTAATGCATAGACAAACACACAGACATGCACACACACACCACCCACACACACACACATAAACACACACACACACACACACACACAGAAACACATGCACACATAGCCACATACACACACACGCAGGGATACACACACACACACACGCAGTGACACACCCACACATAGCCACACACACACACACACACACACACACTGCCACTCACACACATACACACTTCATTATATCACAGCCCAGCAGGTCATCTTTCGTCTCATGTCTTTCACCCCCCCCCCCCCCCTCACAGTAAACACAGCAGCACTAGTGGAGCTCCTCCATCATAAAGGGCAGCTCCACATCCATCCCCCCCCCCCCCCGTCTGAGTGAGTGATAGGTCCTGAGCAGCCCTGAAGAATATCACAGTGTTGTCTCGGGCGGGGCGGGGGGGTGGTGTCCTCTCTGATGCCAAGATGCTCGTATTCAGGCTCATGCACATGTTGACATTGCACACACCATCCTACAAAGGACAGCCCACCTCCAGCGCTCTGTGTCTGGGTGGGGACGCTCTGAGGGGGGTCATCAGGGTGTGTCTGAGTGTGTGTCTGGGTGTGTGTCTGTGTGTCTGAGTGTGTGTCTGGGTGTGTGTGTGTGTCTGCTGGGTGTGTGTCTGTGTGTCTGTCTGTCTGTGTGTCTGGGTGTGTGTCTGCTGGGTGTGTGTCTGTGTGTCTGCTGGGTGTGTGTCTGGGTGTGTGTCTGCTGGGTGTGTGTCTGTGTGTCTGCTGGGTGTGTGTCTGGGTGTGTGTCTGCTGGGTGTGTGTCTGGGTGTCTGCTGGGTGTGTGTCTGTGTGTCTGCTGGGTGTGCGTCTGGGTGTGTGTCTGCTGGGTGTGTGTCTGGGTGTCTGCTGGGTGTGTGTCTGTGTGTCTGCTGGGTGTGCGTCTGGGTGTGTGTCTGCTGGGTGTGTGTCTGCTGGGTGTGTGTCTGGGTGTGTGTCTGCTGGGTGTGTGTGTCTGCTGGGTGTGTGTCTGGGTGTGTGTCTGCTGGGTGTGTGTCTGGGTGTGTGTCTGCTGGGTGTGTGTCTGGGTGTGTGTCTGCTGGGTGTGTCTGGGTGTGTGTCTGGGTGTGTGTCTGCTGGGTGTGTGTCTGGGTGTGTGTCTGGGTGTGTGTCTGCTGGGTGTGTGTCTGGGTGTGTATCTGCTGGGTGTGTGTCTGTGTGTCTGCTGGGTGTGTGTCTGGGTGTGTGTCTGCTGGGTGTGTGTCTGGGTGTGTGTCTGGGTGTGTGTCTGCTGGGTGTGTGTCTGGGTGTGTGTCTGCTGGGTGTGTGTCTGGGTGTCTGGGGATGCTGGGGTCACCTCCGTGCCCCCCCCCCCCCCTTACCCTGACTTCCACACTGGCTGCCCCCCTTAATTTATATGGGTGAGTGCTTTTCCTGTTGCAGATGGTGGGGTGTGTGTGTGTGTGTGTGTGTGTGTGTGTGTGTGTGTGTGTGTGTGGTGGATTGCCATGGGGGGTAGGGGGGGGAGCAGGGGAGACAAGATTGTCCTTCGACTTTGGCTGCTTAAAGATGTCTGTTATTAATTGTCAGACATACTTTATGTAGACGAGAGGAATCCAGGAAATGCACGACACACAAACTGTTCAATGTGTGTGTGCTTGCAAAGGAAAAAACAGTTTGAGTTGGTTCCCTGCAACGGTTTCTGTGGTGTTAATTCTCTCTGCCTCTGCGACCGTGAGTCATGTGTGTGTTGATCCCTTCAGATGATACTAAATGGATTGCACGGTAAACGGACCGCATTCATACACTGCTATTCTAACCAGCGGCCACTCACAGCGCTTTACAACACTGCCTCACATTCACCCGTTCATGCACACATTCACACACCGACAGCGGTGACCAGCTGGTCAGGAGCAGTCAGGGGGGGGCGTCTCGCTCAGGGACAGCTCAACACTCAGCTAGGAGGAGCCGGGGATCGAACCGGCAACCTTCCGGTTACCAGCCGGCCCGCTCTACCTCCTGAGCCACAAGCTGCCCCCGTACTAACATCCATCCATGGCCACAGAGAGAGAAACGGACCAAGGCCATAAGAAGTAAAAACCATTGGACTGAAAAAGCAATATTTTAAAAGTCCCAAATTAAGCTCAGCACTGACAGCTTTGACCCCTGTGACCTTCTGGTCCCCAGTGCAGACCTCCCTACCAGAGACATGGCAGACAATCGCAGCGCAGAGATTGCCTCTAACCTTTATCAACAACTTCTGCCAAACTTCTGCATGAATGCTTATATATATTTGCACCAAAGAAATTAGATTAAAAAGCAGTTTTAAAAAACCTGCATGGAACGTATGCAGAAAGAGGGGAGAGAGAGAGAGAGAGAGAGAGAGAGAGAGAGAGAGAGGGAGAGCGAGAGAGCATCTGCCCTCCCTAGCGTGCAGTCAGACGATACACACAGCGGCTTTCTGCCACCGCAACACATCACCGCCTCGTGGTATTCTCATACGGCGCCGTTTCCTCTCCGAGAAAAGAAGCCAAGTTAGTGGCAAACAGTTATGGGTGACATATTATACCACCAGGTGTGAGTGTGATTAGACATTTGCTGCGCAAAGACGCCAATAAATCCAGCCGCTAATGTACCACAGAACCTCTCTCCCCCTCTCTCCCCCTCTCTCCCTCTCTCCCCCTCTCTCCCTCTCTCCCCCTCTCTCCCTCTCTCTCCCTCCTGTTGTAATATTATGGGTGGGTGTGTGTGACTCTGTGTGTGTGGGTGCGTGGTGCCTATAGGTGCTCATGCACAACTAGAAGTGCATACCTGCTTTTGTTTTCAACAGTGTGTTATGTAAATGTGTGTACGTGTGGTAGAGTGATCTATCCAGCTCACATCTAGCTGGACACGCCCACTTGTGATGTCAGAAGAGGCCGATTTTCCAAACGGCTTGTAACGGCTAATCACACTCATCAACACCTGGTGCTATAATATGACACCTTTAAGGAAATCGGACTGATATCGTCCGTGTGCTCGCGGCACGCCCAGACGTTTAATGACGGCCCCCCGGTAAAACGATATTCAGTTGATTAGTTTGTAGAAAAGGGTTTGTTGTTTAGATGGTTTCATTGAATCAAAGATGTGTGTGTTCACAGTAGATTATTACTACTGTAAATATGTGTCACACTATAGCAGACGCCTCACAGAACACATTAATACATTTGTGTCCACAGTATCAACGACAACAAATACACAAATGTATGACTGATATCCAGGACCATATTTTGTTTTTTGCATTTATTTTACCTGCAACCCCTTTTTATTCATTCTAAACTAATCTCCCAGCCTACATCTGATCTCGTTTCCTCAACGGCTCGTGGCTTAGTTTCCTCTTCCTGTTGGTTGATCATCACCACCAGCAGCCCCAGAAGACCACTTCCACAGTCTGCTTATCGTTTGGTCCTCCTGTGATAACACACGCTTTTGAATCGTCAACATGCAGTATATACATTTACAATTTACATTGATCAGACGTTTTAATCAGAAGCGTAATACAAATAAGAACATTTGTCCGATGAAAGAGAAACAACAATGTATCTCTTCCTGTACAGTAAGGATATAAAACTTATATTCTATTTGAGGCCCTGACTCGCTCTGTTCTGTACACCGGGCTCCACCCCCGGGATCTGCCGTCCTTGTAGAATAACGACGAGGTCCAGACGCGTGGGCGGGGTCTTGGGAGGGAGAACTATCAATCTCTGGGAGCAGATGGCGTATCGGTATCAGGCCGCTCTGCCCTTGACACAATCTCTGTCCGCTGTACACGTCGACCTCACTGTGCTTTTAGTGTACACTAAAGATGGCTGCTCTCTGGCCCCCCTCTCTGCTCGTTCCTCCGCAGCCATGGAAACAGCTCCTCTCTCCTCCGGCCTCTCGGAGGTTTTGTCATTCCCGGCGCAGCGTCAAAGTCACCGCTCCCGACAGAGCCTCATCACCTCCCGGGGTTATCGCTTCTCATTCTGATAACGGTTATCCGGGCAGAGCCAGTTCCCTGTTCCCTCAGTAAATTAGAGACAAAGTAGTTGATAGGAAATTAAATACCGTGAGGAAAGGCTTTTAAATTATTCAACGGTAAAATGATTATGATGAAGGATCATTACATTGTCTGGTCGGCGGTCCGCTCCTCTATTTCAGTCTTACTCTCACTCCTTCAACTCTCCTGTTTGGAGCTCTGCTCTCATGCCTGCCCACGGTGTCACAGTCCCCTGGTTACCACGGTGACGCAGCCCGCTGGTTACCACGGTGACACAGCCCGCTGGTTACCACGGTGACACAGCCCCCTGGTTATCACCAGCGCCCCCTGGTCACCGCTGGTTACCACGGTGACACAGCCCCCTGGTTACCACGGTGACACAGCCCACTGGTTACCACTGGTCACCACAGGCCAGCTTCAGGACCAGGTCTGTGTCCATGGTAACCAGATCTTGCCTGTTACACAGCGTGACCTGCTGCTAACACCCGCTCTGCTGCCGCCGCCGACTCAAATAATAACAATAACCAAAAGAAGTTTTGGAGAAAATGGGATCTTTGTGAAGTTTACCGAAGCCTCCCTGTGTGGACGGGCTGCTCACCGCTTTACCGCCAGCAGCGGAAGCAGCAGGACCTGCTGTTTGCGTCAAGTAAACACCGGCCTAGAGAAGGTTACCCTTGTTACCTTCTAGAGAAGGTTAGGGTTACCTTCTAGAGAAGGTTACCCTTGTTACCTTCTAGAGAAGGTTAGGGTTACCTTCTAGAGAAGGTTACACTTGTTACCTTCTAGAGAAGGTTACCCTTGTTACCTTCTAGAGAAGGTTACCCTTGTTACCTTCTAGAGAAGGTAACCCTCGTGAGAAAGTTGCCCTTGTTACCTTCTCTCCTGGCACTTAATGTACACACTTATTGTATGTCGTACGTCCTGGCACATAAAAATAGTACTTGGCATTGTGTAGCGTCTTATCCTAGCTATCTCTGTTGTATACGGGGAACGGGTTAACCTAGCGATGGTTAGTGCTTGGCACTTGTTTCTATGAACATCCTTACTGACTGACAGCGATATATTGTTGTTCCTCTTTCTTCTGACGAATGTACTTATTGTAAGTCGCTTTGGATAAAGGCGTCTGCTAAATGCCCTGAATGTTAATGTAAATATCTCTATTTCATAATTTGTCAGAATGACTTAGAGAATGCATTTTGGCAGAGTCGGTAAAACAAAGACCTTTCAGCTAACTATATCAGTAACCATTCTTTTAGTGACGAGCCGAGAGAGACGGTGGCGACGGACATCTATGGATCCGTGTTGTCCTCCGTGAGGCCGGTGGTCAGATCAACAAACCGCGCAGCAGCCGTCTCACTGGAGGGAAACATCTGAGACCACCGTTCACCGTGGTGCTTGGGGGACGAGGCCTAATGGTCGGACGGAGCGCTATCGTGTTCGTGGAAAACGAGGGATGATTTATCGGGGAGAACAAAGGCAGCAAAGTTCTGCTGGTTCCCGAGCTCCCGAGGACACGGCGAGTGTGAAGCTTCAGATGAATTGGCTCTTTAGGTTAGGAAAAAAGACAGCAGGTTCAAAAGGATACTGGGCAATTTAACGGATATTTCTCCTGAGAAAAAGGAGAAAGGAGATGGAGAGAGAGAGAGAGAGAGGGACGGGGAGACGAAGAGGACTAATTAGAAATGAGAAGGAAGGGCTCCTTTACAGCACAGTAAGCATGAATCAAACCCTTCTCTCGGCTCTGCTTTATTTAAAAGCCTCCCATAGAAATGGAGCACAATCCGAAATGGGTCTTGATAAAATGCACCTGGAACTAATCACATAACGTTTTAATTGCGGCAACAATGACTTAATTAGCAATGCTATTCACATGGATTTATTATTTTACTACTCATATCCAATTCGTAATTATAATCTAGGCAAAAATCAGTTTCAATAAAACATTAGACTCAAGGCACCCACTAAAAACAGAACAAAGAAAGAAAAACTTGATGTTGCGTTCTGCTTGTCTATGTTGTTTATACCTTAGAGTCACATTCTGTGTGAATACAGAAAACAAGCAGAACGCTTTGAGGGGGGAAGGAAGACATGAGACATCAGCTTCAACAAACAGGTTGTTCTGAGGAGTATGTGAAGTGGGAAACAACAGGTACTAGTCGAGTCCCAACACGCTGTTCTCATTTCCACCAGGGAAACAATTAGTTTGTTGCTGCATTGATAATGCAGTTTGGTGTCATGGATGTACTAGAGAAAAGCTTCTTCTCTATAAATAAATTGATAAACAGCTTAATGCAGAAGAGGCTTAAGAAGAGAGAGGGAGAGAGAGAGAGAGAGAGAGAGAGAGAGAGAGAGAGAGAGAGAGAGAGAGAGAGAGAGAGAGAGAGAGAGAGAGAGAGAGAGAGAGAGAGAGAGAGAGATATACAGACAGACAGACAGACAGACAGACAGATCAAAGTAGGGAGGGAGGGAAACAGAGAGAGAGGAGAAGGGGGAGAGGGAAGGATGCTAGG
>NC_136935.1:51625962-51633110 GCF_949987615.1 Pollachius pollachius | reverse complement strand
TATCTCACGTGGAAGGGCGACGATATATCGCCGTATCAGTATAGTCGCTCCCTAGTTCACCCTTCTGGGTGTCATTAGGTTATCTGTTCAGTCGCCCTGCATGGACGACTCAGACGCTGGGCACTCAGTCTCCAGGTATCTGCATCTGAAGGCGTTCCGCCTCCGGTGCCCCGCGACTCTAACCAGGAATGTTTGTTAGCGTCAAACGGGATCAATACCAACACCGGAGCTGCAGAGGAATCCCAACACTGGAATACTAATCTGCATGTGTGCTCATGTGTGTTGTAGCGAGCAAGCCAATCAGAGAGAAAAAACAAGCGCACAACACCAAATGTATTCAGGGCAGACACACAAACAGAAACGCACCAACACAGAGTGCCTCAGGGCTGCTCACGGCACCAGTTGTTTGTCATTTACTCTGCGTTCTTAATCCAGCGGCAAGCTGCGCTCACACACGCGCGCCAAACACAGCGCTCGGCAAACACACACTCCACAACAATGACACAATTAAGTCAATCAGCCTCCTGGACTAGGCTGCACTCACTGCTTCAGGGGATACGGTGGAGCCTGGTGTGTCTGTTCTGCGTGCAAGAGTTATTTTTTTCTTAGTTTTTAAGATTTACTTTATTCTAAGGTTTTTTCGTTCTAATTGTAGAGTAAGACAGGAAGGTATGAGAGAGAGCGACGGGGAGGACATGCAGCCGAGGGCGGTGGGTAGGAATCAAACCCTGGACGCTGCGATAAGGACTGGGCCGTTAATGGGACGCGCTCTGCCCAGTGAACCACCGTGTGCAAGAACTCTGAGTCGGTTCTCGGTTGTTGTTGTTGTTCTGTTTGGATGCTGCTGAAGTCCCACATCCCGATCGATGCGAGTGCAGGAGCCTGTGGCGTTAAATGGACGTTCCACGGTTTCGTCTGAGATGACCGTCTGGTCGGACTCGTTCTCCCCCGCAGTCTCCCCGACGCCGTTCTGTGGCGCAGTATTTAAAAACCCGATTATACTCCAGGATGACCTCTGACCTGTCGGGCGTGCCGAAGCCGCTGACGCACTTAATGCTGAACACAGTGCAGGCGGATATCAGGGGCGTGTAGCAGACACTTTAATCCAAAGAGACTTACAACAAGCACATTTGCCAGAAGACAGAAAAAACAACAATATCTCTGTGGGTACAGTAAGGATGTTCATAGAACCAAGCGCCAAGCACCAACCATCGCTAGGTCAACCCATTCCCCGCACACAACAGAGATAGCTAGGGAAAGGCGCTGCACGACTAAGTACTGTAACTAAGTACGACATACAGTAAGTGCCTACACTTATTCGGGGTTAGGGTTAGGGTCAGGCCGCCGGCAGGGAGTTTAGCGCCCTAGTGCCAGGGTGTGGGAGTGGCCTAATGCGGGAGGAAGCGGCCGCTGGCGGGGGTCTGACTCTGTTGTCGTCATGTCCGCGTGTGTGTGTACTTAACGGCTGCTCTTAGAGCCCCCCTCTCTCTGCTCTCTGCTGTCGTTTACAGCACTGAGTGGCGGCCGCCCCCCCGCCCCACACACACTAAAGGTTTACGGCCGCGGCCTTCAGCCGACTGGAGGCACACGCGCGCACGCACACACACACACACATGAAGATATATATATAAATACACACACACACAAACACACATATATATATATATGCATATATATAAATATACATGCATAAAGACACACACATTCACACGCACACACACACACACACGTGCATGAACATTTACCCAAGGCATCAACACGTATATATGCATATGTAGAGACACACACACATTCACACACTAACAAACACACACGCACACATATATATATGTATATACTGTAATTACAGACACACACATTCACACACTTAGCCACACACACATTTACACACACACACATACATACATATATATACAAACACACACACACACAGACACACACGTATGCGCAGGCAAACAAACACACACACAAAGCCTCACGCACCCGCTTTGGGTTCCAAGGCGAGCTGGCATCAGCCAACCCAGCCTGGCCGGTGGCTGGCTATCTTTGTCACCAGCGCATGAGAACCACTGATGTCTGCTGGCGTGAGGGCGAGAGGGTGTAGCACCCCAGTGAGAGAAGGACACAAGAATTTACTGCCCGACTGGCGTTCAGGGTGGGGCTGCCGCGAGATGATAGTGCTCCTCTCTCCCGCCTCGCTCTCTCTTTCAGAGGTGGAGTTTAATGGAGGGAGATGAGGGTATTTGGGCTCATTTCAAAGCCATCGCAGGGCCGGGAATTGCGCGGGTACAGTGATGGAGGGATTTCAAACCCAGAGAGCCCGCATGTGAAAATCAGCCCCTGCCAAAAACCAGACTCACTCTCACAGTTCATGTTGGGCCAACAGTCAATACTGGCCTGTAGATAGCATCAACAAATCAGCTTCAGTCCAACACATTTGTTTTTCTCGTCCCCTCGTTGTCATTATTGGATCAACGTTTCGGCCACAAGGTTCTGGGTTTGAACCCCGATGTCCCCATTCAACGCCTTAACCCCTAACCACTCCGCAATGACATTCAGTGTAACCTCTCTCTGTCTCCCTCTCTCCCTCCCTCCCTCCCTTCCCCCCTCCCTCCCTCACTCTCTCCCCCTCCCCTCTCCCCACTCTTTCTCTCTCCCTCTCTCCCTCCCTCCCTCTCCTCCCTCTCTCCTCCCTCCCTCTCTCTCCTCCCTCCCCTCTCCCCACTCTCTCTCTCCTCCCTCTCTGTCCTCCCTCCCTCCTCTCTCCCTCTCTCCTCCCTCCTCCCTCCCTCTCACTCCTCCCTCCCTCTCTCTTCTCCCTCCCTCTCTCTCCTCCCTCTCCCCCCCCCCCCTCCTCCCTCCCTCCCTCTCTCCCCCTCTCTCCCTCCCTCTCTCCTCCCTCCCCCTCCCCACAGAGGACACAGTGAAGCTCCACAGCGGACCAGAGAAGAGCAGCTACATGGAGCAGAGCTTCCACGGCCTGAACCCGGTGCTGAACCTCCCGGTGAGCCTGGCGGCGGTGGAGCAGGCCGGCCGCAGCGCGGCGCTGACCGGGGCGCCGCTGGACCGCTGGGTGGACGCGCTGGCGGGGCGGCTGTGGGAGGCGGCCGACCTGTGCGCCGCCGGGCCCACGGCCTGCCCCGTGATGCAGGCCTGCAGCAAGACCCCCTGGAGCTCCCTCAGCCCGGACCCCAAGTCCCAGCTGCTGACGCCCCGCGCCGACGGACGCATCAGGTAGCGGCGGCGGCGGCGGCGGCGGCGAACCACGTCGGGAGGCGGGTTTTGATGCTGCAAGGGATGGAGGAGGCTGCGTTGCCATGACCACCACCCCGCATCCTGCAGCCTCAGACAGCAGAGGAGTGCTGAAGACAAGGGACGTTGGCGCTTATATCGGGGGTGGGGGGTGGAGGGGGGAGGCGAGGGGAAGGGTGGGGAAAGGGAGAGAGGAACGTTATTTAAGTTGTGGAGCCCAGACATTCTCTGCTGGTCGCTCTTCGTAGGCCGCGTGCCGCCTTTGCAATTTCTGTATTTTCTGTCCCGGTGTATTTATTTTTTACCATGGCTGAGTTTTACTGTGATCAGATGTGTGACTCGACTCGGGGGAGGGGGGGGTGCTTCCTGCACAGGGCACATGGGTGGGGGTGCTCCTGGGCAGGAGTTAGACGATGGAAGCTGATGTAGGCTTCTGAAACGCCTTCGGTGGAAGGCTTAGGTGCGAGGATCTCGTCCTGCTACTGATTCATTCATGTGCCTCAACTCACATCTGTTCTGTCGTCACTGGAACGCTTTAGTCGATCACGACGTTCATTCACACCGAGCCCCTTACCGCTGTCGGAAACCTGGGTCCATCGTGGGACGCCAATCACCATTTCACAACGATGAGGAAAATGATGCACCAATCGCAAATGTTTGAGAGATGTAAGTGCTTTTATGAGAATAATAGCATTGGGAAAACTTCAAATTGGAGGTATTTATTTTTGCCATGACTTGCCAGCTCTATTATAAACTTTTGCACAAAGTTTGTCAAATAATTCTCTTGCTGCGGCAGGTCAAGACCAGGTCACAGCCGGATCACGAGCAATTCAGCCAGACCGACATTCTGCAGACTGGAGAGTATCTTGCTTTAAACGACTTTAATAGTTTACAAGCAATGTAGGCATTATAATGTTCTCAGCCCAAATATGATCATTTATGGTTGTTGTTGTAGATCCAATATTTATAGATATACGATGAAGTTAGACTGGAAGGTTTATTTTTCATCACACAAGCCCAGCTGATGTAACAGATGACGTTAATTAATAATTCATCCAGCTTGAATTAATTATTGAGTTAGTTAATTACCTGCCTCAAACTTGAAACCCAATCGTCTCATGATAATCGTTTCGTTCTGTCATTTGCCTTGTTTGTTTCGGTCGCCGCGCAACAAATACACACGGATGAGATGAGTCCACGAGTCACTATTTATTTCCTAAGTTTTAATGAATATATATATATATATATAAGTACTTTAGTCAATGACTAAACATCTACCATGCTGCCTGTGCAGCATGAGAATTACTTTTTGTAAAGGAAGCTGCCTTTATTTACAAAGGCCAAGCCCCCATCCCCATCAAGTCAATTCTGAAGAGAACCTCTCCCCCTGGATCCCGACCCTGCTGTTCGACAAGCCAATCACACGCAGACGCCGCCCTGACCTCAGGGCTCGGGGGTCAAAGGTCAGCCATCCAGCAGCCGCCACACAACAGAAGACAATACAGAGACGTGTTCTCGTGTTCTACAGAAGGGAAAGCAGGACATGGTCCGGTCCAGAACATCCACAGCAAAACATTATGCGTGCTGTTGTGATATCCCCCCCCCCCCGTCGACCCGTTCATGGCATGACCCGCTGGTAACTCTAAAACACATACGGGCTCATATCTATAACTCGTAGAATAATTAACGACGCATGGTGTCGGCCATGCTGTCCTAATTACCGCCATTAAAACGACCTCATCAAGTTTCCATCCGCCCCGTTTCCATCCGGCGTTATTGATAGTAGCGCAGCGGGAACATCCTGGAGCCTTCCTCATCCTCAGGCTGATGAACTCTCGCGTGAAGGACGCTCACAGCTCCATATGTGGTGTCAACATTGTTTAGTCGCCACATGAGTCGAAATCAAGTGTTGGTTTTTTTCAGGGTTCTGAATTATAAACTGTCAATTATTATTCAAGTTCACCTTGCCTCTCTCTTTCGGATGTGTTATGCCATGATGGGTGTCACTTTTTCACCTTGAAACCTGGTGTGTTTTCTGGCGTTAAGGCTTAAGTTTAAAGTGTGCCCTTAAGTGTTGACAGCTGTTGGCTCGGTTCGAGTTCATCGTGGTTTAAAATGTACACTTTGAACTGCGATTTCACAGTTCAATGACATATTTCTGGTTGAAAGTGTTACTCAATGTAAAAGTCCTATTTTGTAACAATTATTAACAATGTACATAGATATTTTGTATTAAAAAAAATGTTTCAAATGTATTGTATATAAGAAGACTAAGAGAAAGAGAGACACATCTAAATGATAATGACATTGGATTTGAAGAGTTTCGCCAAGTGACAATATGAAAGGCAGAAGGAGTAAGTTTATTGATTGGTGTTTATTGATCGGAGAACGTAACCTGTTTCAGTGTTGGGGACGAGTGTGACCGCAGATTACTGTCCTCTCCGCCACAGAGAAGACGCCTCGCCAATTGTTGTCGTTTTGCTGGAATGTATTGTTGAGCAATTGTTGCACAAACGTATCTTAACTGATGCTCCCGCTGTTCCCCGGGGAGACTCTTGTGCCTTAGATGACTTCTAGAACCTTCTCTGTACATCAACAGAAACCCCTTCTTTCGTTTCTCCCTTTGACCTTTTGGACGGTGTGTGAACGAATGCTATGAGTCTGTCGATGTGATTCAATGGTACTGTAACACCAAAAAAAAAAAGATGTCTGCTGTTGTATATATACCTTCACACCTTCTGCCATAATTAGCTTTTGTTTTCTCCCCTCGTGGGGAAAGGGGAAAGCGATTTAATTTGTTGGCCTTTTTATTTTTCTGATTGCTTTTTGAAAATAAAATTCTATAGAAAACAGTCTTGTTATTGTCGCCTTGTTTTAAAGAGATTGAGATCGGTAGATGGGATTAGATAATGAAATTTTGGTGATTATCGCGTCTTGTTTCAATTTAATTCTAACTAGAATTACGTGTTACATTTACATTCAGGGCATTTAGCAGATGCTTTTATCCAAAGCGACTTACCAATAAGTACATTAGTCAGAAGAAAGAGAAACAACAATATATCACTGTCAGTACAGTAAGGATTATCATATAACCAAGTGCTAAGCACTCAAAATCGCTAGGTTAACCCATTCCCCTTAGACAACAAAGATAGCTAGGATAAGACGCTACACAATGCAAGTACTATTTTTAAGTGACAGGACGAACAACATACATAAAGTGCGAATCAAGTGAGAACTTGATAGACATCAGCGGCACAAAGCAGGGATTCACGAGAGGCGGAGAGAAACACGAGATTCCGACCGAGCCGTGCAGGCTGTTCCTCTGACGGGAGTCCAGCTGTTTTCTCCGCCGGCTGGCTGGCTGAGCAGAGAAGTTGATGAGGAGAGGAAGGTGATGAGGAGGACATGCTGGGAGCAGCTCTGCTAAATATTTAAGTATTTGCTTGCGCAGGCAAAGCAGAGTAGGCCTGGGGACGCAGAGATTCAGCGCTGACTGCTCTGACAATAGGCTGCTAGTGCGGCTGCTACTGCTGCTGCATTCCACACGTAAATAATGGAGAGGGGAATATTTTGAAGGGAACCCTATAAATGATAAATGAGCTGGAGGGAAACAAAAATAATTAACTCTGGAATTATACTTTATAACCTGCATAAAAAACATTATTTTCTCCGATTGCTCTTGACATTATTCCTCTTTTTATCATTAGTAGTAGAAGTAGTATATTTAGGAATATTAATATTGATATGATTCATAACCTTAACATTAATTAAGAATATAATCGTTAATAATTTGTCTTGTAATAAAGTTTTATTATTATTAATATTTGATCTGTGATTGTTTATTTATTTATGTTTTACTAATCAAAATGTGGTGATTCTTCCATGCAGTCAAATAT
>NC_136935.1:51618462-51620962 GCF_949987615.1 Pollachius pollachius | reverse complement strand
TTCGTTGCTAATTATGAACCATTAAGTAACATTAATGCAGTAATCAGCATTAAATAACAGGCAATTGACAGTGAACAGATGGTCTAATAATCATTTACTAACGTCCATGTTTGCTAAAGGTGCTCATGTTATTATAATACAGTAACCCTACCCTTACCCTAACCATGACCCTGAACCCTATGCTAATGATAGAATAATTATTATATTATATATTATATTACATATATATATATATATATAATATTATTATAATATCATAACGCTGACTTGCAAAAAAATAATTTTAATTAATGGCTAATTAAGGTACCCTTCTTGTAAAGTGTCACCATATATTTGGTATGTTATGTTGTGACTGGGCTATATGTAAGGAATCTGTTTCATCAGGCTCCTATGAAGGGGTATCTGTCTGGTATTTTGACCTCTGTTCTGTCCTTAGTAATCTGCACTCAGAGTTCTCTTCATGTCGCATTGTATTGGAATATTCCCCCGGAAACCACAGCCGTAGCTCTCTGAGCGTGACGGATGGGCCGACGCCTTCAGCCAGACTGCCTCTCTGTCTCACTCCGATGTTATGAAGGGTTCGCGCTTTTCATCCACTTTTTTTTTTTATTTGGTTTTGACTTTTTGTTTGCCATTCCTGCGTTTTTTTTCATTTGTATTTTAAAGTGGCTTTGCTATAAAACGATTTATTTCTATTTTTTGAAAGTGCTTTGTTTTAGACTGTTTTTTATTTGTTTTCAGCTTTAGTCTTTTTCCAGTATTATAGGGGATTTGTTAGGGGTGAGATTCAAAATGGTCCGAAAACGTTTTTGCAATAAAAAATTGAAACTGGCACAGCTACAAAATTGGAAGACGGATTTCCTATCCACCCGAAATCCTAGGCTGATTAAATAAATTGACAGAGACCAAAGCAAAATAAATGCTCTATATAATTTTGGTTTAATTTAGTTTAACACAGGATACAGTTTCAGTTAGTTTCTCATAAAGTTTCTTACAAAGCCTTTATTTTTATTCTTATTTGAGTTAACCGAAAAGTTTTTTCACCAAGTTTTCATTATTAAGTTGGTTTTCATTTTGTTTCATTTCATGAAAACCTTGGTGTACACACACACACACACCCACAAACACACACACACACACACTCTCTATTAACGATATGCCTGACTCACCTTCTGAAAAAGAATCTGTATCCACATCGAGTAATGGCCCTAGCTAATACCTCCAACGGTTAATACCTACCGCTTCCCAGTTCACACATTAGCCAGTACCCCCTCCAACCGTTAATACCTACCACTAGCCAGTCCACACATTAGCCAGTACCGGCCCCAGCTAATACCTCCAACCGTTTATACCTACCGCTAGCCAGTCCACACAGTAGCCAGTACCTTCCCACCAGTATTAGCCCAGCTCGCTGCTGCCTCAGCCCTGAAGCCTCCGCCTGCTCTCCATCCCAGCTGGTGGTGATGAATGTGGCCCAGGACTGAGCACAGGCTCCTGCTATTACCCCCTGACAATTTATTACCCTTTATCTGTAGACGCAATTAACCCGGGCCCAGGAAATAGGACTTATCAGCCCTTCATTACCAGGACCTGCCTGTGTCCTCATCGCTCTTTGTCACCTGATACACACACACTCACACACACACACACACACACACACACACACACACACACACACACACACACACACACACACACACACACTCTCCGCTTCTCCCTCCTGCTCTCATGAATGTACATGCATGGAAAAGATAGAGCCAACACACAGAAACATGTCCGTGTATGTACGCACACACGCACGCAGGCACGCACAAACTGCATTTCTCTCTCCCTCTCATAAATGTACACACAGTTATCAATGAAGAGATGCCTGGCAGAACCAACAGACGCATGCACGTGTAAACACACACACACACACACACACACACACACACAATCTGTATTTATCTCTCTCTCTCATGGTATGTATGCAGGCACGCACACACGGGCATAATCGGACACACACCTGCGTCGACACGCATACACCTGCAGACTCTGAGTTTCCAGGATTCCTCCTCGTGGCTCAGGAATCCCCTCTCACCTCGTTACAATCAGCAGGTCCTCTCTGTGGCTACCAGAGCCTCACGCACAGATTCTATATTCTCAGGGTTCTTTTACCACGGACACACAACCTGGATGACCATGAAGCACGTTGTACCTTAACATAAATGACACGAAGGGGATTAAGGATCTGTATCAATAGCTTTATATATATATATATATATATATGAAAGTTTACATATACATTTTCTTATTCAATTAAATATATCACTTTTCAATTGTTCCCGACATTATGCCCACATTTGTCGTCATTAACATAATAATGTGCGGTTGAGTGTAATTTGAAACAAACACTAGTGTGTAGGAAAACGTTGCAGTTCTGCATTCTGCAGGAAGAACTTCACCAACATTGGGGGGGGGGGGGGAGGGGGGCTAAGGCCCCACCCCTCCTCACCACCAC
>NC_136935.1:51585962-51615962 GCF_949987615.1 Pollachius pollachius | reverse complement strand
AGAGAGAGAGAGAGAGAGAGAGAGAGAGAGAGAGAGAGAGAGAGAGAGAGAGAGAGGAGGGAAAGAGACGGAGAGAGAGAGAGAGAGAGAGAGAGGGAGAGAAAGAGACGGAGAGAGAGAGAGAATTAGCTTTCATGACACCATGCTAATTGAGCAATCTCCTTTGTGCCTGGCCCAGCTTTCCAAGTTTTAATTAGCGGCTAATCAAATCAATACGGGGGCCACGAAGCAAAAAGCACGCCACCTCAGAGATGGAAGGCCTGGGGAGGTTACCGCAGCCTCAAGACCCTCACACCTGGAGGTCTTTCTCCAAAGGCCGAGAAAGAGTAGAGTGGGTGACCGCGCATGGGTCTGTCTCTTCATGTGTGCTGCAGGACAGTGTTTATCAACCGGGGGGACCTGGGATTCTATTCTTGAAATCAGAAGACTTATTTACAATATTAGGAAAAAGATGGAGAGAGGGAGAGGAGAGAGGAGGGGGAGAGAGAGAGAGAGAGAGAGAGAGAGAGAGAGGGAGAGATAAAGATAAAGAAAGAGAGAGAGAGAGAGATAAAGATAAAGAGAAAGATAAAGAGAGAGAGAGAGTGGAGAGTGGAGAGAGAGAGAGAGATAAAGATAAAGAGAGAGAGAGTGGAGAGTGGAGAGAGAGAGTCACCTCTGTTTTAGTAGGCTGTCATGACGTCGCCATCATTGGTGCATTCAACTTAACGAGATATTGAAGATAAATATATTATAAATATTGGTCAGAAAATATAGTATTACAGCTTGTTATTATTTTATAGTGTTTGGTCACTTTTACGCCCGCCATGTGCATGGTTTGTATATGTTTTCCACAGTCAGGTTTTCCATTGATGTTAGAATAAACCCACTGGGAGCCTAAGCAATATGGTGGACTGGTTCTTTCCACTGGTTCCAACGGCTCATGCCAATCCTGCAGTAATACGTGTGTCCAAAGGGGGCGCTGTTGCCCACTTTCTTCCTTCGTGAGAACTCGACTTGCTCACACCTCAGGTTCACAAACCAAATGTGTTTGCTTTATTAAATTTAGCCCCGTTTTAATTACAAAGACCAGGGGGAGAGGGGGGAAGGGAGACACGTCGGTTGGCAACTAAGTTGCTTAGGCAAACCGTTTTCGACAGACTTACCTCCCTCGCCTCCAACACACCTGCCAGCAAACCAGAGACGTGTTAATTAGGAGACGCAACCACGCTGAGCTGCTCAGACAAGGTGCTCAGTGATATGAGAGAGTGAGAGAGGGGGGGGGGAGAGGAGAGGGAGGTAGAGAGGGGGGGGGGGGAGAGAGAGAGAGAGAGAGAGAGAGAGGGAGAGATAAAGATAAAGAAAGAGAGAGAGAGAGAGATAAAGATAAAGAGAAAGATAAAGAGAGAGAGAGAGTGGAGAGTGGAGAGAGAGAGAGAGATAAAGATAAAGAGAGAGAGAGTGGAGAGTGGAGAGAGAGAGTCACCTCTGTTTTAGTAGGCTGTCATGACGTCGCCATCATTGGTGCATTCAACTTAACGAGATATTGAAGATAAATATATTATAAATATTGGTCAGAAAATATAGTATTACAGCTTGTTATTATTTTATAGTGTTTGGTCACTTTTATGCCCGCCATGTGCATGGTTTGTATATGTTTTCCACAGTCAGGTTTTCCATTGATGTTAGAATAAACCCACTGGGAGCCTAAGCAATATGGTGGACTGGTTCTTTCCACTGGTTCCAACGGCTCATGCCAATCCTGCAGTAATACGTGTGTCCAAAGGGGGCGCTGTTGCCCACTTTCTTCCTTCGTGAGAACTCGACTTGCTCACACCTCAGGTTCACAAACCAAATGTGTTTGCTTTATTAAATTTAGCCCCGTTTTAATTACAAAGACCAGGGGGAGAGGGGGGAAGGGAGACACGTCGGTTGGCAACTAAGTTGCTTAGGCAAACCGTTTTCGACAGACTTACCTCCCTCGCCTCCAACACACCTGCCAGCAAACCAGAGACGTGTTAATTAGGAGACGCAACCACGCTGAGCTGCTCAGACAAGGTGCTCAGTGATATGAGAGAGTGAGAGAGGGGGGGGGGAGAGGAGAGGGAGGTAGAGAGGGGGGGGGGGAGGAGAGGGAGGGAGAGAGAGAGAGAGCGAGAGAGAGGGTGGGGGGGAGAGAAGAGAAGGGAAGAAGAGAAGGGAAGAGTGAGAATGAGTGAGAGAGAGAGGGAGAGAGAGAGGGGGAGTGAGAGAGAGAGGGAGAGAGAGAGAGGGGGGGAGAGGAGAGGGAGGGAGAGAGGGGGGGGAGAAGACAAGGGAAGAGAGAGAGAGAGAGAGAAAGAGAGAGAGAGACAGAGAGAGAGAGAGAGAGAGGAGAGAGCGAGAGAGAGATAGGCCCTTTTGCTTTAGTAGGCTGTCCTGACCCCCTTCCCTGGAGCCTCCCAGCTGGGTCTGACGTCCGGACGCCTGGAGGCCTCAGATCCCCTCCAGCTGCTGCCCGGACCACCACAGAAGAAGCAACATATTAAACATCCTATTTAAATCGCTGCTTCTGAGGACTTTCAGTGACACAAAGCAAACAAGAACGTGTGCCTCGTGACGTCTTCGCTCGGGTCGATGGGGTCGGGTTCAAGACTCTGCACTGAACGGCTGCCTTGCACAAAGGTACAAAGGCACTCCAGTCCATAGGTCGCTTCCCGCTGACCGCTGCCCTAAACACCCCTGATGGACTGAGGCGGGACCACTGGATGGCTTCTGGGTTACATCGCTTGTACTCAGGTTTAGGGCGGCGTGTGGCTTAGGAGGCAGAGCGGGTCGGCTGGTAACCGCAAGGTTGCTAGTTCAAGCCCTGGCTTCTCTTGACTGAGTGCCGAGGTGTCCCTGAGCCAGACGCCTCCCCCTGACTGCTCCTGACCAGCTGGCGGTCGCCCTGCGTGGCTGACTCCGCCGTCGATGGGTGAATGTTAGGGGATATTTTAAAGCACTTTGAGTGGCCACTGGATGGAAAAGCGTGCTATGAACGCAGTCCGGTTCCCATTTAGTTCCACCAAGGACTTCTCCCTCTCACGCGCGCTCTGCTGCCATTGTGTTTACTCCTCAGCGGGGACCTGTGAGCACCTCTCCCCTCGTTCTCTGGCAGAGGGCGAGCCTCATCCAAATCTGAAGGCCCGGGCGTTCTGCAACCCCCAAGGTGGAGAACACTCCGGGGGCTTTAATCCACGGGGGCAGCCTCCCGCTGGCCACCTGCCCCCGCCACGTTAAATGTGCAGGAGCAGCTTTTGTTAGCTTCATGTTAATTAATTATTGTTTAAACCGTGGAGGAGGGAGGTGGGGTGACCCCAGGTAGCGTCTACTCTGCAAACAAGGTGGTCTCTGCGTGGACAGGGGGGGGGGGGGGGGGTGCCCTTGAGGGCCGCCCAGGATGGATGGCCGCGGTCACAGCCATAAATTCACTGCTTTCTAACTATCTCATTCATCATACGCACACCGCACTGTTTTTGCATTGGGAATACCCCCCCCCCCCCCCGTCCAACACAACCTCCCGTACACACACCGACAATCTCCACCTCCATCACCCCCCTCCCCCTCCTCTCCTCCTCCTCTCTCCTCCTCCTCTTCTTTCCACCTCCTCCCTCTCCTCCTCCTCTTTCTCTCTCCACCTCCTCTCTCTCCTCCTCTCTCCTCCTCTCTCTCTCCACCTCCTCCCTCTCCTCCTCCTCTTTCTCCCTCCACCTCCTCTCTCTCCTCCTCTCTCTCCTCCTCTCTCCTCTCTCTCCACCTCCTCTCTCTCTCCACCTCCTCTCTCTCTCCACCTCCTCTCTCCACCTCCTCTCTCTCCTCCTCTCTCCTCCTCTCTCTCCACCTCCTCTCTCTCCACCTCCCTCCTTTCACCTCCCTCTCTCCACCTCCCTGTCTCTCTCCACCTCCTCTCTCCACCTCCTCTCTCTCCACCTCCTCTCTCTCCCCCTCCTCTCTCCCCCTCCTCTCTCCACCTCCCTCCCTCTCCCCCTCCTCTCTCTCCTCCTCCTCCCTCTCCACCTCCTCCTCTCCTCCTCCCATCTCTGCCCCAGTAATACTGTACTCAGAGATAGAGGAGTATGTGCTTTGTGGAGAGCCCTCTGCCTCTCCTTGAACGTACACAACATATACATTATACACAGCGATGATTAGATGCAGTCTTGACAAATGCGTTGCTCCATTCCCCTCCCTCCCAGAGATAGGTCTTCCTATCGCTTCGACCCTCGCTGTGCGTCTCGTCGCTGGTCAACATTGGGGTTTATTTGTTGTTTGTATTGGAGATAATGATGTGGACTATCGGGGGTTCATTGCCTGGTGAATAATTCAGATGTGGATCCACAGGAAAGTAAGGTTGCACAAAACAATCTGTTTTCAATCTTTCATCGGTTTCAAATCAATGTTTGTTTTAACACTGGTTTCATTGAACATGAAGACACACAATATTTAAGGGGTATATTTATTGGGATGCCTCTAATTAACACTTCCATCTGGATTTGTTTATTTGTCAAAATAAGAAAATAATTTAAAAGCCACGGCCTCATGCAACAGGTGTATTTAAGGAATCAGCCAACGGTTTGGATCCTAATTATAAAATAAAAAGAGCAAACGCATTCAAGCCCAAACAAAAGGACCTATTATCACATTTGCGCTAATGCTCCTCAAGTATTTGCCTTTCACTCCCTCTTTACAGTGTTACTTTATAATTGATAAATAGTGAGAGGATGATGAGCAGAGCAAAGTCAAACGTCCCTTTTTGGCTGAATTCTTACATTATGCTTTTGCTGCTATTGCGATATTAATTATGTTATCTATGAATCAATCATAATTTGTTGCTTTAGTATGCATATGGTATGAGGACGAATTCTGCAGAGAAACATGATTGAAAAAAACAAGCCGACGAATCACTACTGCCACCATGTGGTCACTGACAGAACTATAGATATATATTAAAAACCGAGTCAATCATTTCAGCTGTATGATTGACTATAAATAAACTGAATCAAATGTAGTCAAGCACCGTTGCAATCAGATTGAGATAAACGAGCAGGGCAGTCGATGTTGATAGTACTCGAGTGATTGAGTCGTAGTATTACAGCTCATTGCCCCCCCCCCCCCCCCCCCCCCCCCAAAAGGGCTCTTAACCACTAGGGGTTGCAGAGAAGGGAATCCGTGCAGGTCTAGCGGTAGGCAAAGATAGGATAGTGTAATAAAAGAAGTATGGAAATTCCTGGCATAATTACTATTCATGGTCCTTAAATGATCCATTATCAACCGAAATGGACATAATTGGCACTTAATGGCATGGCAATACTAAAAGGTTTTAACTATTCTTGCAATTACACTAATCTACTCCATGATAGGCAATGGGCTTGGCAGGAAAAGGGAATCTGAAGAGAATACTTAGCAATGACGAGGCTTTCCAGGGCCAGACGAAACAGGATACTGATGTTAACCAAAATAAGTCCTGGAATGATTGACTAATTACAACCAATGCTAAACTATGTCCGGAATATGACGCAGAGTATTTTATTGACTTATGGTTGAATAAATGTTTTATAGATAAAACAAACCTATACATTAATTTATACATAAATTACAATTTATATTGTAGATCCCAAAGGCCCGGAGGCAGCTATTTGCAACTTCCAGCTTGCGTAGGAAGAGATGCAAACTTAATTACCTTGCCAACATTGACTCTGGTATCTAACGTGTATCTAAGTATTTACAACTTTGTTTGTAGAGAACAGCCATTATTTTATCACATTTGATATTAAATCTCAAGTAGACCAACCAGATGGTGGCCTTGTATTGAACTGAAAAAGGCACACTGCCTTAATGAGCAAGATACCATTTAATCCTAATACGTTCCGTTTTTAAAATTGTGATTCAATAAGCGGACGGTCCAAAATATAAGATCTTCCCTGCCATCTCCGTAATCGCAGAAGATGGCATTGATTCAGTTAATTAAACTTGATACACATCAACCAGCATTATTTATGACCTATACCATCAGTATTCCAGATATTTCTCAGCACACCATGAACTGAAGCTGACAGCTTTCAGGGCCTTGTGTAAATGTACATGCATAGATCTATAAAAATAAATATTAGTCGAAGAGCATAGTCAACGTTTTCCATTTTATTAGCACAGTTCTTTACATTTAGAAAAAGAATCCAAGGATTTTTCCTCCTGTGTGTTTCCGTCTGGCCTCTTCGTGGTCCATGATGCCGGCTGAGGTGGTCAGCACGATGTATCTACAGAAACACAACGTAAAAGGTTGTCAGCACCATGTATCTACAGACAAAACCACTACAAAGGTTAATCAGCACCATTTTATCTACAAACGCATTCAAAGGCTGAAAAGGTTTAGCAACAATACCAAATCCTCCAATAAACCCAGGCCTGATTATCAACTAGGCAACACATATCTTTAACCTCCATCTTCACTGCAGGCAAGATAATTAAGAATAAGAACAGACACTGTCGAACACGGTTTTTAGTCCTACATCCAGACATGGCAGTTCAGCCCATCACCGGCTGATGCGTGTTCCACATTTTGCACGGTGCCTGTGGGCTCCAATAGGCAGTAGGCCTCCTGAAAGGCCAATGCCATCTCTCCACTACAGTATTTAGACACGGGCTGGTGGAAATACATCAGATATGCCACTGGATGACCCTGTAGTGGTCTAGACCCAGGTCTAGGACCGATCTGGACTAGGACTAGACAAGGATCAGTACCAGGTCTAGGCCCGTTCCAGACCCGGTGATGATGCGGCAGCCTGCTTTACAACACTAGATCACTGGTTCAGCGACTCATTTTTCACTCCCACAGAGGCCTTAGCAAAGCGATTAGTCCACCAGAAGAGTAGCTGGACTATAAAGCACCTCATCCTGTTCAAAGAATCCATACAGAAACACTGAATGCTAAGATGGAAACCTTAGCTTACAGCTTTGGGTCAAGTTTAAACGATTTCCATTGTTAAGTGCACAGAGGTTTTTAGCTTTACATTCACCTCGCTTAACTGCACAGAGTGTTCTGATGAACCGGTCATCCATCATACCTAGAGAACTACTTGAATCGTATCCCCAAGGGCTTCACCTCAAACCCGCTCAAGGTGAAGGAAAAACCACAAAACTCAGGGGAAACGTAGAGCAGTGCAATAAGCAGACATAATAAAAATACTACGTCATGAGCTTTTATTTTATGAGGGTTAATCCTTAAACTGGTCCCCCTCACATCGCTGAGGTAATGGAACAGAATTGCCCCACTGCCACAACAGAATGATGGCTGTGGTGAACTTGTGGATGAATGAGCCTATAGGGAGAGCCAACAATCCCCAGATGCTGGCATTGTAAAAATACGATGGAATATTAGCCAGCCACTGATTATTCTTTTAACTGACAGGCATTTCTTGTCAAGCCCAGAACAGGTTTGTTTAACACCCTGCCATAACACCAATCATTCTGGAGTAATAAATTAAATACACTGATTATGTGTACAGCGCCTGCTTTAACCACAGATTAGATGAACAGGAAACAAGACCATTAAACCAAGCAGGGAAAAACATCTACCAAACTATTTACATGTACTAAACTAACGTATTAACCATAATTAATACATAACATTTTATCTCATTAACCGGTTCATTACTAGGAATGAGTTACAAACCTAACACTCAATGCGCTGATTAGATCCCTTTACACAATTAACACTCAGCAACAGAGTAGTCTTTATTCTGTACAACTAGAGCACTTCATACCGCCCTCAGCGACCGTTTATCCCTACAGCTCCCATAGCCCCTGCTCTAACCCAGCCTGCGTTGTCACTGCTCTGTGATTGGTCATTTTACTGAACAGAGCTGTCATGCAGTTAACCTGCATGGTGGCCTTTGGCCCAGTGATCAATAATTTAAAGTATAGTAAGACATTAACCATTTAGAGAAAATTGACAAATTTCTCCAAAATAAGATGAAAGTCCGGGAAAGCATTGTTGGCTTTTGGGTGTCACAGCTAAAACATCGGCCAGTGAATTTAATGGTTGGCTTCAGCCCTGAATGTGCTGAAAGTAGGCGTGAATGGGATGCCAAAATCTCAGGTAGAAATCACTATATAGCTGTCTGAAACCAGGCTTATACAGGATAACCCTTGAGGCAACATGCAACAAGGTGATTTGTAGGCTAACAAACTGACAAATGACCAGAAATACCTGAAACCAGTCAGTGTAATTAACTAGATCAGAATACGCCATAGGCTGAGTACCAATATTGTTGTCTAATCCAAGAAAACATTCTGGACATTAGTCCTGAGGCTTTGTTTCAGAGATGTTTGCTATAGCGATGATGAAGACCCTGGCTTTGCTTCAGAGCTGTACGTTAGTGATTGACGGAGATCATGAGATCCTTACCCAAACTGCCTGGAGGGGAGAAGGTTGTTCTGCCACTTCTCCAAGTCTTTCAGCTGGAGGTCGAATCTGGGGCTGATCACACCACACTGAGACAAACAAAAGAAAGGATTTGATGAAACCGTGAACGCATACAGGAGCCTTTACATCAGTCCACACAATAGAGGCGGCCATCAACGTCCATCTCAACCCAGAGCTCAGCTTATGAAAACAAAACACAGCTTTACAATCCTGAATCGAGGCTTACAGCTCATATAGCATGGAGTGAAGGGGGGCAATTTGAAAACTCAACTAATGTCTGGCTGGTTATTCAGGGATGCAAACTGGTGTCCAGCCTAAAAATATCTTTTTTTTTACCCAAACAGTAAGAAAATGTGCCCGTCACCGACCTCTTCCTAGGATTCATGCTACATTTTTCTATACAAACTGTTTAAGTGACTACTAAAGGCATGTCAGTGATGTTCAGACCTACTATATAAAGCAGTGCCAACAATAAGAAACTAAGCCGTATCCGTTATTATATCTGCACCCCCCCAAAAAACAGTCTTTCACATCCAGTCAGCTCACCTTGTTCAGACGTCCAGTGAGATTGACGACGATTTTCCCGGCTCTGTGATCATCGATGATCTCAAACTCACCAATGTAACCTGCAGCAAGGGGGACAGTTGGGTGTGAACGACATGCATACACGAAAGAGGGTGTACAATACATTCAGGCCATTTAGCAGACGCTTCCATCCAAAACGACTTACATTAAGTATGTTTGGCAGAAGAAAGAAATAATATAGCGCTATAGGTAGAGTAAGGATGTTCATAGAACCAAGTGCCAATCACTAGGTTAACACAACAGAGCCAGCTAGGGTAAGACACGCACTGGATAAGACATAACGACATGCATACAGAAGGGTGTACAAGCAGGACGTCTGACGACCAGGGCTATGATGTCTTATGGATGCATGTGTGGCGGCGGAGCCTTACCGTGCTTCATCATGACTGTCAGGAAACGCACAATGACCTTCGAGCACGGCCTGATGAGGACCTGGCGTTTCCCACGCTTCTCGGCATTGTTGATGCTTTTGAGCGCATCCGCGAGAACGTTCATGCGCACCATGATGCCTGTCGGAGGAGAGGGGGAGATGGTTTAGAGGGTCGCACGGTAGGTTCTCCTAAAACAGTGGGTTCTCCTCAACCAGTGCCGTCTCCTAAACCAGTGGGTTCTCCTCAACCAGTGCTGTCTCCTAAAACGATGGGTCGTCCAACAAGAGACCATCACTTGGATGGCCGCGGTGTGGCTCCCCTCGAACCCCGGCGGGGGTTTTACAACAACCATCGCTGAGATGGTCTGCCAATAGGTCCTCCTACACCGGGACCTCCACCGGCTAGCCTACTGTCACCCTCACGGGTTGGGGAAGCCGACGAGAGGCGCACTGCCCAGCGTGAGAAATGGAATAGAACTTGGGAGGTTTTAGCTTGGAACAGATGCACTAGGACGACAACCAGGAGGTGCTGGTTGAAGTCTGCCCCCAGCCCATGAGCGATGCTCTGCTAGCCTGTTAGCTCCCTGGTTCCCTGACTAGCTACAATATACACACTATAGACATGTCGCTCAACTTCGGAGGATTTAAGTGCAGACGACAGCCAAAGCAACGGGGGAAATTTACATTTTTATGCTGCATGCATCGTCGGTCCTGCCGCCTTTATATTATGAACAGTTTCATGGTTAAAAACGGACCACACGTTAGAAGATGGCAGGGGGAAGGGACTCGGGCGAGTGGACACGAAATACCATCAACATGTATTTATTCCTCCACGATAATCATCGTACTTCATCACAAAACAGTTATAGGACATGATGTGCGAAAAAAATACGTCGTTTGTGCTACGATGCTTTAGATATTGGATAGATTGTAGAAGACAAACGTTACGGAGGACTTACCGGTTCTGCAATATGGCGGAAAGAGGAAGTAGAAAAAACTTCCGCAATGACTTATGGGTAAAATCCCGCGTCCATAATACAGTACAATACAAACCGTTTTATACACTTAATAATAATATTATAATAATACCCGCGGATCGCAAAAATCATACGCTTTTAACTAAAATATAATTGTTCGTTACTACAAAAAAACAATATATATATACTTTTCTTTTTTTTCTTACTAAAATGGTTTGCACGGAGCACAGCATTGGTTTTGTGATAACGATACTTTATTATTGTGTTTATCGCATCCTATTTACAGTCAATGAACAGTATACAACTAGGCTATAGTCGATTTTACTTGTTGGAAATATAACGAGCCATCAACTTCACTTAAGTATAAAAATCCCAATCCCAATTATAGTAAAAAATATATATTAATACCGTTATTATTTATTATTTACACTATAAGACAGTAGAGATCAATCATAAACATGTTTTTGATTGCAAATGTACGTTTGTTCTCCCATAGGCAAAAATGTGACGTCACAGAGTCGGAAGGACACGTGACTTCATACATAGTGGGAAGATCATGTGACTTCATGCATAATGGGGACAGCCTCCCAAACCAAAACAAGAAACTAAAAAGTTAAGGGAGGATAGAGAGGAGGTCTGAGGAGTCACCAATGGATGGAGAGGGTCTCATCAGTCAGCCAGTTAAACATGATGGACAGTCACCCTTCTCAGAATGAGAAGATATATTTGTGTTAGGCTTTAAAGATAATTTACTCTTTTGACCACATAAATTAAAAAGAAGGATTTAAAAAAAGGAATTGCATTTGTGAATGATAACTTTATTACTAGGATTACCACTGAATAGCTTAAATTAATTAATTTAAATCCACATTGTATATTATAAAGATAAATGTTTTCCAACATTTATAAAACAGGATTGTTTGGTGTAAATCGAGGTCCTGTAATAGATTATATCACAAAATTGTGACTCTTTGCTGTCTATACTCTGTGTGTCGGCCTATATTTGTTCTGTGTTGATAGCCTTATGATTCTTATGAGCCTTATGAGCTTTATATGTGTGAAAAAAAGAAACGTATGTTTAGGTGTTAATAAATATAATAAAGTAATAAAGTATATTTTAGTTCAGCATGCATTTCTTAGTTTTTCTGTTTTCTTGAAAACATTGAAATGAAACAGGCTATGTTAAACTGTTTCTTGGTAAAAGATAAGGCTAAGGCTGATGATCACAAAATCAACTTGTTCATCCACAAAGTATCTTTATACATTTTTTATTAGACACCAGTTTGGCTTGCAATGCACTTTTTGCAATATAAGTCAAATAAGACTATTTAAGCCAAGCCTATAGATTTCACAATGTGAGGATGATTGACAAAATTTGGCAGATGATGTTTCAATTGAAATCCTGACTTCAAAATCTAAATTAAAAAAAAGAAACAAAGATGGCTGAACACTCTCAAAAACTTCACAGCATTAACTTGGTTAAAATAAAGTAATCATTATCATAGATGTTCAATGTCTACCCCATTAGGCTATAAAATGATTGCTTATAGATCCATTACTTCAAAGCAAATATAAACACTGCTAAGCACGAATAACTAACTATTGAACCCCAGCCCAGTGGGCACACTGAAAGCGAACACCGAGGTGAGATAATGGTCAAATGTGACCATCTCTGCACAAACCTTTCTGTAGGCGATAGTAGCAATGGCAATTACAATTTCAGACATATTCAATCCACGTGAAATGAAATTACATATTACTTTGAGGCATGTCAAAGTGTGTATTCTTTTAAATCAGGGGATAGTAAGGTTTGAGTTTTAAGTTGACCAATCGGTTCCACACGCATGTTTTTTGTCATGACAACTAAGTCGTTTTCATGGCGTTTTACTAAACTAGCTACGGTCGAAAGACTCAATCAGACTGTGGTCGCGCTTCGAAAGCTAAACCTGCGTGAACTCTGTTCCAGCAAGGAACAGGCAAGACTCCCCCTCTGCCTTTAGGACCAAAGCAATGTCCTGCAGAGCCAGTAGAGGTCATTGGTCACCAAATCTGTCAGACCTTCTACCAAACCCACGAACAGTCACGATGTCGCTAGCACAGAGGGAGAGCACAACAAATAGAACTGGATTCCCATATTATCACTATGGTTACGATATAATTCCCACTAATGCCTCCGTCCACCAGTGTGTGCCTGGTGCTCTCTGCAGCTCTCATTCCCCCTCCTACAGCCCTCACTGTTAGCTTTAGCCACCGTCGCTGCTGCCACCGGCCTGGGAGGTGGCCTGGTCCCGGCGAGGCTCGAAGCCCAGCCTCTGGATGTCCAGGCCCATGGCGACGAGCATCTGCACCAGGGTCATCTCCTGCTGGGTGGCCCGGTGCACCAGGGCGGGGCAGGTGGGGTTGCACTGGGGCCGCTGGCAGGTGTCCACCAGGTGGAAGGGGCAGCCCCTGGAGGGGGTCCGGTTGCGGTTGGCGTCCTGGAAGCTCCTGTCCCAGCACTGCAGCGCGCGGGAGACAGACGTGCCTTTCACCTGGAAGTTAATCCAGTTACTGGAAGGGAAGTGTCACAGGGAAACACAACACCGGAACGTTAGGGGGAGTCTGCTTGGCTGTCGTTGAAAACATCTCATGATTGCAAATCAACCCAACATTGAATTCACTTATACTAGTAATAGTAACGAGACTTACAAAAATAGTACTTATTGTAGGTCGCTCTGGATAAAAGCGTCTGCCTAATGCCCTAAATGTAAAATGTAAATGTAAATGAATTCACCCCCTCAATATTCAAGGTCTGCAGTTTGCCCTGGTAGCTCATCCTTCAACAGAAAACTGTATTCTCAAGAGATTTTACCTGAACCACCACCAATAAGACCTCCACAAGAGCAACAACCAATTGTGAGCACGACTGTTTAAAGGCCTCCACACCTCACGGCTGTTATGCATATCGTTATAGTATTGGTTTGATTTATTATTATTTCTACATTTAAGATTTAGTGTATGTGGTCCCCTGATGTTGAGAGGGGGTAGTGAAAATAATTCTGGGTAATGAAAAGACACTGGAGCAGATCACGAAGCCCGACACAACAGCCAGTGAACAATTACAATAATGGTAGTACAATATTACTCGTATTGGAAGAACAAACCCTAGAATGAATAGTAAGTCGATGTCAAAGTATCCAAGTATTTGAGCCTTTGTTATTTCTTTAATTTCATATGGTAGTGTGTCAGCTGTTACTATCTAATTACTTCAGCAGTGCTGCACACAGGTTTCTTGAATTAGTGCTCCATTAACCCTATTTCCTCCCCGGGAATGGTACCACCACTTCAAAAGGAAACGTTTTAGAATTTAAACAATGACATGTTCAGGGGGCAGTTTGAACGCTAACAGGGTCTTCTCCATCCCCCGCTCAGTGAGTCTCGATCCTCTGACATCACCTGGACCGGCGACCCGACTCAGCTCAGATTAGAAAACTGGGAAACATCCAGGGAGGCCTTTCTGCCCGATATGAGGGGTGCATCATTTCCCATAAACGCAAAGCTTAACCTTGCCCTTTAAATATAAATGGACTCCAACCCTTGACCCATCATTGACCCATTACGTTTGTGACCAGTGTGTGTGTGTGTGTGTGTGTGTGTGTGTGTGTGTGTGTGTGTGTGTGTGTGTGTGTGTGTGTGTGTGTGTATGTGTTTTGAGAAAGAGAGAGAGGGAGAAAGGTGGGGGCGAGAGTTACTTAGGGAGATACCGAAAGTGTGAAGTGGCGTTGGGTTGCACGCATGGTGTGTCATGATGAAGGATGGTAGTGAAGAACAGCATGAGCTCAGCCAACTGTGAGGTTGGGGGGGGGGGGAACTGGCAGGGGGCGCTTTGGGGGTCAAATACCAACGTGTCTTACCTTTTGGTGATCAAAGTGTGGGAGAGGCAGGAGGGAGCGAACACAGCCCTGGAGAGAGAGAGAGCGGAGAAGAACACTCATCATCTATGGAGAAGGATGGACTTATTTGATGGCATGTGGCTCAGGAGGCAGAGCGGGTTGGCTGGTAACCGGAAGGTTGCTAGTTCGATCCCCAGCTCCTCCTAGCCGAGTGTCGAGGTGTCCCTGAGCGAGACGCCTCACCCTGACTGCTCCTGACCAGCTGGCTTTCGCTTTGCTTCGTTGACTCCTCTGTCGGTGTGAGAATGGGTGAATGTGAGGCGGTGTTGTAAAGCGCTTTGAGCGGCCACTTGTTAGAAAAGCGCTGCATAAATGCAGTCCATTTACCATGGAGAGACTAGTCTTCTCGCTTGTTATCACTGGACCACAACATGTCCCTTTATACCACTGCGGATCAATGGGCGGTTCTGAGTAGGATCACCAGGAGTACGTACGTGACGTCCCTCAGGGAATTCTTCAGCTCTCGCCCGAGGTTCTGCAGGTAGGTCCACTGAACCTCTGAGAGGCTGCCCCCCAGGACGATGTTCTCCACCCTGAGCTGCTCCTCGTCAAACAGCCACTGCACCACGAACAGGGGGGCTGCAGGGGAACACAGGAGGGGTCGGGGTCAGGCCTGCATTAACCTGCCATTGGGCCCTAGGGCTGAGAGGTTTCGTAGGCCCCCTGAGAGGGGATCTTACAATGAAGATGTGTAAATTATTTCCCGTCATTTTGCCGATGTCGACGGGGGGGGGGGCTTACACCGATCGGGGGGCCTATCATGGGCCAGTTTTTTTTTTTTACTGCAGCTCATGATAGGCCCCCCGGTCGTCGTAGGCCCTGGGGCTTCGGCCCAGTTAAGCCCGTGCATTAAGGCGGCCTTGGTCAGGGTCCTCAGGTGGTCTTCAACACATGAACACGACCGTGTGGGTGCGGTTGTGCGTCGCCTCGTGACGACTTTCCACAAAAGGCGGACATCATTGCTGTTGTCTGAGGTCAGAGGTGCTGATGTGGTTCGACCAGAGAGGATCAGGCCCAGTGAGGGACCCTCATTTACACTCAGGGCATTCATGGTTTGGTCCCAATAGACTTACAATAAAGTACATTTGTCAGAAGAAAGAGAAACAACAATATATCTCTGTCGGTACAGTAAGGATGTTCATACAACCAAGCGCCAAGCACTAACTATCGCCAGGTTAACCCATTCACCATATACAACAAAGAACTTACTAACTGCAAGGAGGTACCACATACAATAAGTGTGTAAGAGGGGTGGGAGGGGGTAAGGGGGGGGGGGGGGGGGGTGTTAGCTATGCAGAGTGTAGGTGAACTCTGAACTCACAGGTCAAGGTGGCGTACAGCTTGTGGCCGAAGAAGCACTGCCACTCCTCCCCTCTCTTGTAGGACTGCCGGCAGCGGTCAGGCACCACTCCGTTCCACATCCTGGGAAAACGGCCAAACAGATTATCTAAGGGCTCACCGCACACGCATCGGGGGGGGGGGGGGGGGTGGGGGGGGGGGGGGGGGGGGAGTGAGGAGCCGGTTGCAAAAACGCTGATGCTTTCATGGAACAATGTCAAAGCGTCACATTTCAAACTTTGTCAAGTAAGGACCTCACCTGAGCCCCTTCTTGATGGCGTCTTCAGGCGAGCAGGAGATGGTCTCGGGGCAGGTCTGGGCCAGCTGCTGTTGGCTCTCCAGGAACCAGCCGGAGTCGACCAGGCCCCTGACGTGGGCCTCGGCCCCCATCGCCTCCAGCTGACCGGCCACCCGGTCGATGTTCAGCAGGACGCCCGTCCCTCCGGCGCTGTGGAGGAGCAGAGGAACTCACTGAGCGGTTGGTGCCACCACGGCGTCACACCCGGCTAACTGCAGGACGTGATCAGCAAACGGCTATGCTAGGCTTTGGAGTGGAGGCAGTGGATCTTTTTGAGGTGAGGCTGTCCCATTTCTTTGTGAGTGTCTCGTCATTTATGAAACACAAGTGGCTGACCTGGTGCCGGCCAGCATGATGACCTTGCCCTGTTTGATGCCCTTGGGGATCAGGTCTTTGATGACCTCACGGATGATCAGGGAGCCCATGAAGGTGTATTCAGCTGTCGAAGCAACACAAAAAGACGAGGACCTAAACAACAGGAGTCAATGTGGAATTAAACAACAAGAAGTTCTATGCTTCTATTCTGATCGCATCCTAGCTATCGGAATACAACTAAAGGTGTTTCAGACTCGTGTTCCTCTCCTTCTCCCGCTGCCGTCCCTGGCGCGCCCGGGGTGTGGTCGGGATGGGTCCGATACCGCTCCACACATCGCTGGAGCAGTAGGGGATGAACCTGCACAGAGCCAGGCATCGACATGGACAAAAAGGTTTCAACGAGATCAATCAAATCAATCTTAACCTCATGCTTTGGACGCCAGAGAGACAGCGAATGACATTACTCACACAATATTGGCGTTGTACCAGTGGGGGTTTTCCTCAGCTCTGGTGGACAAGATACCGCTTCCTGTAAACAACATCCAAACAAAGGCGGAGTCCACGCGACGTAAACCCTTTTGGGAGAATGACGCCATGATATGACCGGAACGTGAACGAGGGGATGCATTCTGGAACGTGACCTAGTGACCTACCTCTCCTGCTCTGGGGCCAGGCCGATGAGCTCATGAGACGCGGGATATTCTGGTAGCGAGAATCACAGGTCTCTTTGTTATAGCAGCACCAGCCGCCTAAAAATAAGACCCTAAGATTAGCCATCGCTTCCCACACAGAGAGAGGGGATAGATTCACCCCCGGCGGGCTTATTGTTAATGCCTGTGAAGAACGTGTGTGTGTGTGTGTGTGTGTGTGTGTGTGTGTGTGTGTGTGTGTGTGTGTGTGTGTGTGTGTGTGTGTGTGTGTGTGTGTGTGTGTGTGTGTGTCTTTGCATACACACCTTCCAGAAATAGCAGCCATTTACGGCTCCCTCGGAATTCCTTCAAGTAAAAGCTGAAGGGAATCAAGAATAATAATAATAAGTAATAATAATAAGTAATAATAATAATAATAAATAATAAGTGCGGTTAATAAGTCGAGCGATGGAGAAATACACCGTGCGAATCAATCTAGAATGTATTCCATTCTGAAAAACAATTGCCAACACAAATAACTTGCTTTCACAAGCTGTTGTCTTTATGTTAAAGACAAAAGTGTGTTTGTGCACAACGCTGTGGTGGAACACAGAGGTTGCACGGCAGTGATAGGGATGTGCGGTCCAAAGCAGCGTACCCGGCGGCGGTGCCGTCGTTACACGTGACCTGGGGGTTCCTGAGGTACTGCAGCCTCATGTCCTCGGCCTGCTGCCCCACCACGGGACCTGCGGGCTGGGCCTCGGCGTCTGCCTCCACTGGCCCCCCGTCTCCTCCTGCTCCAGGCGCTACAGGGGAGTCCTCCTCCGCGGGGGTGGACCGGGGGGCGCTGGCTCCCTGGGCCCCGGTCTTCTTGGCCGGCTTGCCCCCAGGTCTGGTCGGCCGGTTGCTCTGACAGCAGGAGACCTCCAGCAGAAGGGCCAGGGCCAGCAGTCCCAGAAGCCTCATGTCCAGACCTGCCAGGGTGGGCAGAAGTCTGTGACGCTGGAGAATAACCTCAAGCTTCACAATCAACCCCCCCCCGGGAGAACCAGCCTCTGATGGTACAACACGGTCTGAGACCTCTCTTAATGCTCAAATCCCAATACCAAGCGTAGATCGTACCTCTTTGAGATGCGTGGAGCTCTTTGCTGGTGAACCTCTGGGGTGAAGTGGAGACCGGAGACCGCTGAGGAGAAGACGAGACGATGACGGTGATGATGAGGATCAGAGCACAATGACCGGGCGGGAGGAGGAAGAAGAAGATGGTGGTGCTGATGAAAGGTCGAAGCTGCTTTTGATGCATCCTGCGAATCCCCAGTGAGCTTTATAGTGTCCCCATATGGAGCCCATCCCGCTGGTATCTCTCTGAGCTGCTGCCAGCGCTCTCTCCCTGCACCGTCGTCCATGACGCCCCCAGGTGGGGGGGGGGGGGGGGGGGGGGGGGGGGGGGGGGGGCCCTCCGGCCCGCAGCGAGGAGAAAGGGAAACACACGCTTCACCTCAACATATTTCAAGTCCTCACGAAGAAAACAAACACCCTGTGCCAGGCTATCATCATCATCATCATCACCCTTGCCTCATCATCCTCATCATCATCACTCGTCTGACCGTGACCTCACCCCCCCCCCCGCAGCGCATGTGACCCTGAAGGTCTTAGGATCACTCCCCGAGGGGACCCTCGGTCCACAACATGCCCCCCCCTCTCACGGTGAGGTCGGGACAGACGAGCTGATTGATTGACAACAACGAGGGGTATGAGTTCCAGCCGCAGACCGGTCTCATGTCCATGCAGACGATGAGGGGGAGAGATCCGAGATGATTACACTTTGACCACCGCAAACTGGAAACAGTAATATCAACCCCAAAGATAAATAGTATAGCCATAATAGATAACACTGACAATAAGGCTACATTAATGAACAATTAATTAACATTTTCTAATGCCGTAATAAGCATAAACTAACAGTGAAAAGCAGTTAACTAATGGTTTCGTAATCTTTTACTAATGGTGTTCATTTTTTACTAATGATGTTAATGTTTACATTATTTTAGGTTTATGGTTTACCGTAATCCTAGCTCACTCCCTCTAACCCCGATGCTAATGTTATATAATAATGTATGCATTATTAATTATTATTAATTACTTCATTAACTGATGATAGGCCTAGATAAGTTCATTAATGTATCCTTATTGTAAAGTTTTACGTAATAATATTGTAAATATATAAAAATAATAACCAATTATAAGTGCTGAAATTATTACCATTATTGCCAGCATGTTAGCATTTGTAATTAACTATTCGCTTTTAACAGATCGCAAATAACATATGCTTAATATTCTTTCATCTAATGATATTATATAACATCTTAAGAATCAAACTCTTCTCACAAGATCAGATAAACGACAGTCATTTAATAATATTTAATGATATTAATAATTAAGCCATTATGATTTTAGGTTGATGGCTCAGATTGTGCTCAGAGACGTATTTACCTTTCGGTTGAGCTCCAGTGAAGACCCCTGGTTCCTGGCGGCAGGTTGGACGAGTGCGGCCTGAGCTGAAGACACTGGCTGGGGTATTTGGGGCCGGTCCCCGCGGGATAGCTCTGAGGTGACGTGTACCCTGCTCAGCGGGGGGTCACGATCACCAGGGCCGTAAAGGTCTCATCAACGAAATGCACACACTCCTGACATGTCCATCACCGTCGATAATGATCTTGGGGCTGTGTCAGTGTAGGGTAAGTGTTGGGTGTGCTCGTTGGGCTGAGGCACAGGACACTCAATGGAAGGCATTTACCAGACGCTTTTATCCAAAGCGACTTACGCGAACAAGCGAACAAGTACATTTGTCAGAAGAAAGAGAAACAACAATATATCGCTGTCGGTACAGTAAGGATGTTCGTAGAACCAAGTGCCAAGCACCAACAATCGCTAGGTTAACCCATTCCCTGTTGGCAGCTTTTCTATGTTATAGTAAACATTTAACACCCATTTCGATTTTTATGTCTACTACAGATACGATATAAAAGTTTTAACGCTGTTGCATTAAAACAGATTATAAATCTCTTCCCCTTGAACCACCTCTTTGAAGGTGACAACTAGAGGCTAAACGAGATCCATCAGGGCCGGCATCATCACGTTGGCAGACAGAATTAAACGGTACTAAGCTCAAACATTTCAAGCTCTTTTTTCGGTTACTTTCAACTTCATCCAAAAGAGAAAAGGTAGCTGTTTGAAAATATGTGTTTGAGAATGTATGTGCCCACGCACATTACAAATGAAACCGAATGACACCGGCGCTGGATTTGATCTACCGAGCTGAACGATCGATCATTCCTCCGGTCGTCTCGGAGCACACACACACATAACCATCTGTCTTCCCAGAAATCAATGCAACAATCTGCTAAACAGATACTTCAAAAAGGTGGAGGAGCTGCAGTAAATCTATCTCCGTTTTGCCAGAACGTCCAGAACGGAACGATGGCATTTTATTGTTCTTCACATTGGATTGAACGCACTGATATGTGTTTCGGTCTCCTTTCCCCTTTCTCTCCTCTTCAAGAGGAGCCGTGCGGGGGAACTTAACATATCGACACAATCAGGCGCACTTGTCTGTTTGACTGAAGTGCTCGTGTTCCAACCCCCGACCCCTGGGGTTCAGCACTCGCCCTGTCAAGGGTGTCAAGCACTGTGCTTTCATACATCTACGCATACAGACCTGCACAAACTTACACGCACACAAACACAGACCTGCACAAACTCACACACACACACACACACACACACACACACACACACACACACGCACCAAACACACACGCACGCACATACACACACAGACCTGCACTCATGCACGCACATAATAGAGCTGCATCCACACAGACACACACATAAACCGACATTCACAGAGATATACATGCACACAGACACACACAGATACACACACAGATACACACACACACAAACCCACAAACATGCACAAAAAAGTCCTGCATCCACACACACAGAAACTTGCATTCATGGAGATATATACGCACACGCACACACACAGACACACACACACACACACACACACACACACACACACACACACACAGGCCGTCATTTAGATATACACAGACACACACACAGACACAAAATGTGACAACAGTCTTCTCGCCATCTTAACACACCAAAAGAACACTTGTTCCGTAGAGCAGAACATCACCCGGGATGATGAGGCTCGTTAAACTTTAACTGGGGTCTGACCCTCAGAAGAATTCCTCCTCCCCCCCCTCGTGTTGCTGTTCTCCACAAGGTCAGGACGCGGACCCCACAAGTTCAGGCGGTCCGGCACTCCGTCTGCGGAGCATGTGCGTGTCATCGCCCAGGCGTGGCGGGACTAGTGGGAATATTTCCCGCTCTGGCTTCAAAGAAACAACGCGCCGGGGAGAGCAGTCATAGGCTGGATTCTTCCCAACGCCCGGCCACATCGTGGAGGGGGTGGGGGGGGGGGGGCTCTGCTAGAGTGACATTTGATTTAATAGTAGCCTATACCCATCGATGTTGGGGGTCACCACTGATGGAGGTTATACAGGCTCTGGAAGATGGGCCAAAAATAACATTAGGTAACAAGGCTTCAGAAATAGAGTTGACGTGATTGGAATGAGGATTGTGACTGTTCAGCCTCATGGTGTTCACAGCAATAACCACCTTCAGAGGACAGACATGAGTCCTGGAGGAAGAGAACGTATGAGTGATACAATTCCTCTGATGGAACGGAGGATCGGAGGATTCGGTGAGAAAAGAGCAACAGATTCCAGGGGTAGAATGGAACATACTTACCTAATTTACCCGATTACCCGTTTGGGAACAATAAAGTAGGCTGCATCAAATCTAGTCCTTAAAGCATTCTGCACGATCAGACGGTAGTTAAGGAGGAGCCGGTGGCAGGCTGCAGGTGTTGGATTGGAGCAGGAGGTGATGTAATGGCTGAGCGGGTAAATAATTGGGAGCACACAGTGCGGCTGTCGATGAGCCAACTCCGCAGCGCTCCTAACCACCTAATGACATGCCAGGCGCGCTGTTATTCCTGTGGGGTATGTTCATGCTGTAAGCATGCAGACCGCCCCCATCACTGCCATGTTAAACATTACCCTGGACTGCATGGCACTTTGCTTTACAAGAACATGTGTTTGAAGCGTAAACACAACTAATCCCCGATAACGGCCATGATAAACCGATCTTCAAACCGTCGCAGATCGACCTCCAGCGTTTGCTTCTGCCACCATAGCCACAGAGCAGCACCAATACAAGATAAAGTAAATAAAAAATATGTAAAAATAAGCAGCAGAAGTGCAGTGGTAATGGCCACGGTTGATTCAAGTGCAAAAAATGTTGCGCAAATGACAGAAATCTGTATTTAAATAATCTGTTTTTTGTTCCCGATCCTCTGACCTGACGTGGAGCAGGTGACAGAACCGACCATCACTCACGGAGGAGCATCGGGTGTTTTTTCTGTGGCTTGACACCAGTCACGGCTGGCAGGACGGCCTTGAAGAGACAGCGGACGGAGCGAGCGGGGCTTGTCACGGCGGTGATGTATAGGAGGCGCAGGGTAATACTACGCTCGCCGGCTCCACAGGAGGTCCCCGGGCGTTAGTGCCGCCTTGCCGCCCGATGCCAGCCCAGCTGCTCGGACCATGTGCAGTGCGGACATCAGCATGCTGCTGCCGAAGCCTCACGGTATGTAATACACGCAGCCCGGGAACATGAGGGGACCTTTAACAAATGACCAGACACTTATAGGTGAACGCACCTTAACAGGTCAATACACCGGCCGCGTGAGTTTTTTTTTTTCAGAATCAGAATTACTAAACCTTTTATTGTAACTTATTGTAGGGCTACAATCCTTAGACTTTGTTCCTTAACAGCCACATAGCAGCAACAATACAAGATAAAGTAAATAAGATAGTGAGAATATAAATATGTAAAAAAATTGAAAAGAAAAAGTTGCTGCATAGATAATAAATAATAATAATAATAATAAAAGAAAAGAAAGTAAGTAATAATAAGAGAAACTAATTGGTAATAAGTAATAATAAGTAATGAGGTGTAGTAAATTGTAAGGTGTAAGTGTAAATTATTCAAGTGTTAGGCCTAGTTGTACCAGCCACGTTTTTTTCAAATTGATATCTCTGTATAAAGTTATAATTCGTGGTAGTAGGCTATTTATTTTATTTATTTATAAAAGGTAATGCAAGTATTGCATGGAATGAGTGTCTTTTACCCAAAAGACTACCTCTACCATGTCCTTACATGACTTAGCAACATCGTAAACTCTCATCCGGCACTAGAAGACGAACATTCATACGGCGCATCGAATATCTTTTTTTTTTTTTCAATTGTATTTATTCCTCTCCAAGAAGTTCAGATTGGCTCCGGACTGACCTTGGCGGACTTTCTTTCAGCACAGTATCTCCAAAGCCGTGCCAGGCTTGACAGGCCGTAAATCAGGCATTCCAGGTGAGGTGATGTCAGTGCTTTGCATCATGCGTTGTCCCTTCAGAATGCGGGGATGCGTGCCACTCACAAGCCCACGGTCCCGTTTGGTGTCTATCGCCCAATAGGCCTAATGGTCCCACCATTATGAAAGATGTTATAAAATACAACAAAATACACTAGCGTAGGCCTGCGGCCCTATTCAGCTACGCACAGCTCACGCAGAAGGCACATTTATTCCTTTAATTTATTTTAAACCCCATTTTAATTTTCACATGGTTAATGTATTTCCATTCGTAGGCCTACTGTTTAGATATGTTTTAAAATAAATTATATAACTGAACTCACTAACCCTAACCCTTTTTTACGAAGATTCCTTGCATTGCGTACCACTAAATAGCGCATTGAGAACCAATGCTGTAGATAAGTCACCAATCAAACAAATGGAGTCGATCTTCCCGGCAGCGTACGTTTAAGCATGTACCTAAACAATGACATCCCACCACAGGTATTTACTGTGTACCGTAAAAATGCTTTTTTAATATTAATAGGATTAGCCTTTAGGGGTCGGCGTATTTGAGAGCAGCAGAGCTGGACGTTGACGTGGTTAACCAGAAGCACATCAGAAGCAGTGCAGGGAAACGTCGCACCGCGGTCTCTCACTTCTGCGAAGATCTGGTCACGGCCAGGGTTGCCACATTTAGCCAGATTTCCTGCAGCAAAGGTTGCCAGATTGGGTGGGAAATCTGGCCTAATCGGGCACCATGTTAACCACGTCAACAGCCATGGTTAAGCGTCACACAGCGTGTGAGAGAACAAGACTTATAATTTATATGCAAGGACCAACAGGCACGTGCGTTGAATCGAAGGAGGAGGTGGTGGTGGGGGAGGCAATAGATTAGGGCCCCCTTGACAGTCTGGGGTTGATCCTTCATTCTGAGTGACCTAATGTTCCCTGAGCAACTGGGAGGTGCTGAGGTGCTGTAGGGGATGACAAGCCATTGTTCAGCGGGATCCGTGATCTATCAGATGTGAAGGAGAGGGCCTGGTGGTGGGGGCCTGCATACTCTGACCCAGATTCATGCTTTGTGTAAATATTAAAATGTTTGAGCTGGAAGTCTTGCAACTGACTTTACAGACCTTTGTAATAAGTATGACGCCTGCATTTTTCATGATAGCAGAATATACCCTTTAAAACTGACCTAGAAATGACTGAGCTCTCTTGGCATCTTATGTGCACATTCATTCTTAAGTAGCTTGAGATGTTTATAAAACCTTTATGCACTTTGAAGTATTTTATAGTGAGTTGAATGTGGAAATACTCAGATAGCATTGGCAGAGTGGAAACCAGCAGTTACCATCAGGAAGGTTAGCCAAACAAATAGCAAGAAAATACTCAAATTGTCATACAAAAACAAAGTATGATAGTTATATTCATATCAGAATAATTTTACATATTTATACAAAATGTGATTAAACCCGTTCAGAAACACATATCGCTGCCTTACAGCCCAGCTGTATGACAGCTTTTAACAGCCAGTATCCAGGCACCTGGAAAACAGACAAAACAGAAATATAAATACAATACAATGATGTAAACACAATCAAAAGTTTACACATATTGAAATAGATAAAGTACAAACTTTAGAGCAAGGCACGGCAACTTTATTTATATAGCACTTTTCATACACGAGGCAGTCGCTTACAGATTCAGCGTTTTGTTCCAATCCTGTGTCATGATGCTCCATCTCCTCGTCTCTGAACTCCTTTATCACCTATTAGTGTGATTAGTAGAACACAGAGAGGGGAAAGGTACAAAGAAGACAATATTAGAACCTTTAAACACCAGGACAGATGTAAAGTACTAGGGTTTAGCTGCCTGTACTGGGAAGGTAAGTACAATAATATAGTTCACATAATAAGGTTTCACTGATATGCATCTGTAACCAACACAATAGATAAGCACATTTTTCAGAAGAAAGAGAAACAACAATATATCTCTGTCGGTACAGTAAGGATGTTCATAGGACCAAGTGCCAAGCACTAACCATCACCAGGTTAACCCATTACCCGTATATAACAGAGACAGTTAGGATAAGACGCTACACAATGCCATGTACTATTTTAAGTGCCAGGACGTACAACATACAATAAGTGCGTAAGAGGTGTGTGGGGAGGGGGTAGGGGGGAGGTTTACGATTGGCTTATGATTATACAAGTTTGTGATCCCCATGCTGGAGGGATTTCACACCGGATGGTACACACACACACACACACACACACACACACAGGAAGTACAAACTGACAATAAGATACAATAAATGCATACATTAAATGCCAGGACGTACAACATACAATAAGTGCCTAAGAGGGGTGTGTGTGTGTGTGTGTGTGTGTGTGTGTGTGTGTGTGTGTGTGTGTGTGTGTGTGGGGGGGGGGGGGGGGGGGGGGGGGGGGGGGGTTGGGGGGAGGCTATGCAGAGTGCAGCTGTGTTATGATGACCAGGAGGGGCTGAGCCCACCTGCAGCAGCTCGGTGTATCTGTCGGGGTCCTGCTCCATCAGCGCTCTGATCTGGCTGTTGTAGTGCTCCGAGATGCTCTCCTCAACAGCCACCGTGCACGCCATCGCCCCCTCCTTCCCCAGCAGGGCCGACGACGCCCCTGGACACACACAACGCATTTACACACTTTAATGTACGGTGAAGTACTGGTACTTAGCCGATTTAACATTTAAACTTTACACTTTATGGATTCATAATGTTTATACTGTCTGTTTTGTTTGCCCTGTTTGTTCTGTTTGTCTTTACTTTAGCATTTTTCTTCAGCCTCCATTTTTGTTTTTTCGTTAGTACTTTGTATTTCGACTGTATTGTATCTTATCCTGTGGTTTCCACTGCTGCTGGGCTGTTGTAACAAAGGTTAGAAAAAGATTAATAAAGTTATCTATCTATCCACCAGCAGAGAGACTAGGCCCTGGATAAATGCACCTGGTAAACACCAGACTGAGAGGTCATGTGATGGGGATAACATCACATATTATTTCATGTTAACATTACACCCATTTAACAGTGTGTAACATGGATGACGGCAGGCCCAGCTGTCACTTCAACTTAATGTGTGCCATTGGCTTCTGACTTATTAACGGGGTGACGTCATGGCACCAGGTGTGAGTGTCATCAGCCGTTAAAAGCCCTTTGAAAACCTGCCCTTCCCTGTGCCCTAGTGACATCAGTAGTGGGTGTGTCCACCTCAATGTATGCTGGACAGATCAGCCCACCAGCCTAGTGGACTGTGTCAAATGTTGCTTATCTATCCAGCCTACATCTATGACGCTGGACAGGCTCACTTGTGATGTCACTAGGGCACCGGGAAAGGTCGGTTTTCAAACGGCTCGTAACTGCTAATCACACCCACACCTGGTGGCATGACATCACCCCTTGAATGTGTGTCAGGGACTTATGACTAATGAATGCTGAAGGTTGTGTGTGTACGGGAGGAGACTGCGTGGAGGAGGAGCCACGCCCACCTAGCAGGAACCCAGAGATGTTCCACAGCGGCAGCAGGAACGTGGGCCTCACTCGGTTCTCCGCCAGGATCTCGTTGAACTTGGCGAGGTGTCTCTTCTCCTGGTCCCACATGTGCTGCAGGTCAACAATAAACAAGTACCCATTTAGTGAAGATTGATGCAGTGGAACCACAAAGAAATTAGAGTTGTTCCGATAACGACACCAGTATCGGAAAGTCATCCGATACTTCAGAACAACATGGGTGCTCACGCTTGACTAGACGAATACAAATTTATTAGTATGATTATAGATTTTAAATGTAAATGATCTAGTTCTGAAAAATGGAATTGTCGACAGTAAGGAAACGGACTGTACATTGCTCTCGTCGTAAGAGAACACTTCAATAAGAACAAGTGCCGTTAGTAGTTACAATGCCAGACGCTGTATCGGTATATACTCGCTATTGGTATCAATACTCAAGTTCAGAAATCCGAATCAGTATCGGGAAGGAAAAAATGATATCGGCAAATCTCTGAACGAAATAATTCCATTTCATGCACGATAAGACGTCTACGAGGCGACGGAGGTGTCTCTGTCGTCTCCCGGTTCAGCGTTCCCACCTGGATGAGCGGGCCGGTCTGGGACCGCCCGAGCACGGCCATCTGACCGGCGTAGATGCGGTTGGCGCCGTACTCTCCGGCGTGGTCCACGCGCATCATCCGGTGCAGCATGGCCTCCTCCTCCTCATCGCGCGGCACCGGGAGGACGCTGTACTCGCGAGCGTCTAGAGGGCAGAAGACAGAAGACATCGGTCACGTTACATTTAAACACTTTTGTCCAAAGAGGCTTCTTGCACACATTGACACACCAACGGCAGTGTCAGCATTGCAACCCTAACGAGAGTAGACCGTAAATGGACTGCATTTCTACAGCGCTTTTCTAACCAGGGGCCACTCAAAGTGCTTTACAACACTGCCTCACATTCACCCATTCATGCACACATTCTCAAACCGACGGCGGAGTCAGCCCCGCAGGGCGACAGCCAGCTCGTCAGGAGCAGTCAGGGTGAGGCGTCTCGCTCAGGGACACCTCGACACTCCACGACAGGAGGACCGGGGATCGAACCAGCAACCTTCCGGTTACAATTCAACCGCTGGCCGCTGGCCACCCGCCCATCTTGGCTTTGAGGAGCAGAATAAGAGGCTGAAACCTGAACAATGCGTTATATATAGAAGGCTATGATGGGACACCCACACAGACTTGAGATCTGGCACAAACACACACACACACACACGCACACGCGCGCACACACACTCATGTATATATGTCCCATACTGAAGAAGGTAACTCACCTTTACAGACACATTGTCTACTCAAAGATGTGCTGAAAACGCGGGAGCCCGCCTTCACTGTCCCCTTCAACATGGTAAAATGCTTATTATTCAAAATTATATTTCCATAAACTGTTTCTGTACAAGATACCGATCAGACAACGACCCATGTCATTGAGGTGGGCTGTTATGGCTGTTATTGGATAACATGGCGCAGGCGTATGACGTCTTCAAGTCGCGTTACTTCCCGGCGATGACTGATGAAGCGCACACTCGCTCACACAGTCACACACGTGGTCACCGCCCCTTGTATATAAGTTGTGTTTCAGAAATAAATGGTATATAAATGCATATAATGAATAACTATGTACATAACAAATTAATAAACATATTGTAAAATAGCTGGAGCCTAAAAAATAAGGAAATTGGACTGAATCGTGCTGAAGTGTGCGCGCGTGTGTGTGTGTATGTGTGTGAATGTGTGTGTGTGTACATGCGTGCGTGCGTGCGTGTGCGTGCGTGTGTTATTTTGCGTGGACAGTAGGGGTCAGTGTTGCACAGAGAAAGGAACTGATGGGAACTGAAGTGGTTTCTAGACTTCTCACCAAATACCTCCACATTATTTTATTTAATCAATTGATATATAGTTGGGAATTAACCTTTAGAAATTGTATGCAAATGTAGAGGTATTGGATTGTTATCTTTTTTGAGAATAACCACTAACCACATGCTCAATTATACACATTTTCCTCAGTCTAACTTCCTAAAAGGATTTAATTTTGTACGGATGGTATCCACTTATATATTGACATAAAATATGGCTCGATTTCACAGCACCGATTTTAAGAATAAGCAAGTACATAAATGTGCATAAAAAAACTTAGTTATACCCTGATAAGCTTTTAAAAAATGATTAACTGGTTAGCTATCCTTCACTGCTGACGTGACCGCTCCTGCAGGTCCCAGCCCCAGGACATCAGAACGTCTCGTCGGGCCCTCACCCAGAAGGGCCAGGCGGGCGTTGGAGTCCCAGGTTCTCCCCATCTGGCCTCTAGAGTTCTGGTACTCTCTCCTGGCCGGTCTGCCTGCTCGGACCATCCAACCTCTGCAGCTCATCCACAACGCGCCACGGGCTTACCTGGGCTGAAGCCCCGGGGCCTACGACGATCAGGGGCATCATGAGCTGCAGTAAATGTTTTTTTTTATTTTTTTAATAGTGGCTCATGATAGGCCCCCCGATCGGCGTAGGCCCAAGACAATGTGATTTTTTGTTTGGGGCTTACAAAGATCAGAGGCCTATCATGAGCCGAGAAAAAAGGGGGCCCCTAGTGGTAGCGGGGCCCAGTGGCCAATTGACCCCCCCCCCCCCCACCCCCCGTCGACAACGGCAATGTCGGAAAATAATTGACACATCTTCATTGTAAGATCCCCTCTCAGGGGGCCTACAAAACCTCTCAGCCCCAGGGCCCAATGGCATTTAATGCAGGCCTGGGTGGCAACCGGCTGTTCCTCAACCCTCTCCCTCCCCACACCGCTCCTCCGCACCCTGAACTGGCTGCTGGTGCAGGCTCAGAAACCAGTCAGGTGACTGGGGCTCGCCTTCATGCTGCAAGTGGCTCAGACCCATCGTACATCCAGGACCTGGTCAAACTACGCATTAACATTTACATTTAGGGCATCTAGCAGAGGCTTTTATCCAAAGTGACTTATAATAAGTCAATTTGTCAGAAGAAAGAGAAACCACAATATATCACTGTCGGTACAGTAAGGATGGTTGTGCAAAGCACTAACAATTGCTAGGTTAACCCATTCCCTGGAAA
>NC_136935.1:51535962-51580962 GCF_949987615.1 Pollachius pollachius | reverse complement strand
GTTATGCAGAAAATGTGATGTTCTTGTGTTATTGAACTGTTTGCACTTGCAGTAATATCGGGCCCAGTTAACTCTCTCTGTGTTTTCATGAGCAGCAGAGAATGTGATTGGATGTCTGACGCCAAATTAATTGCCTCTCTCCTCTGTGTGTCTCAAAAATTATTTTTATTTAACCGTTTTTGTTTTTTATTCTGAATGGATATTGAGATTCGAGTTAACCCGAGATGTTGATTATCCGTGGAAAGTTTGTTTGTGTTTTTTGTTTCTTTGTTTCATTCTTTATTTTTTTTAAATAGCCAACCTTTCCTTAGCACTGGTTACAGTTAACAACCATGGACAACTTTGCAAACCAGAAATGTGTTGGTATCACTTGTTTATTGGTCCTGGATTACTGTACAGACAGCGATCTATGGTTGTTTCTCTTTCTTATTATTGTAAATCGCTTCAGATAAAAGCGTCTGCTAAATGCCCTAAAGGTAAATGTGAATCTATCAGCATGCAGGTTGATTGACGTGGGATGGGATTGTCTGGCATTAGTATTAATCCTCAACTCCTGGTCTGTCAAACTGAAAGTGGGCTTATATGTCACCAGCCAGAACGCACTCAAATACTTTTATTTATAAACAGCTGTAGCGAGTATACTCGTTGAAAACCCCTTTTTTAAACACCGGACATTTTTGTCATATTTGCTAAAAGAGACGCTGAATCCAAAAGGATCAGTCATTTGGAGCTGTGACTCCGTCTCAGAGTGTGAGGCTGAACCGACAAGGCCTTTATTTCTGAAGCCTGTCATTTGCTCTGCGTTTTTAGCCACTCGATGGGGTTTTTATTACCACGCTTAGCGCCGCTAGCCTATATCGACTCCAGGGGTTCTTATACTTCGTTTAACGACTAAGTCCGAACTATCTTTAAACTACACATGGAGAGTGGAGTTGAGAATTCCATCTGTTGTTTTAATTGATTTGACCTTCCAGGCTGTGTAAACAAGCCTCCCGATTGGCTGGCGTGCGGCTCAGGAGGCGGAGCCGCTTGGCTGGTAACCAGAGGGTCGCTGTTTCGATCCCCGGGTCCTCCTAGCTGTGAGCCTACTGTGTCGAGGTGCGTGAATGGGTGAATGTGTGCATGAATGGGTGAATGTTAGGCACTATTGTAAAGCGCTTTGAGTGGCCTGAGGTTTCAAGCCTCCCAATAGGTTAACCAGTTAACTAATGGAGACTGAGCTCTCAGCCTCCCATAGGTTAACCAGTTAACTAATACACAGAGACTGAGGTCTGAAGCCTCCCTATAGGTGAACCAGTTAACTAATCCATGGAGATTGAGGTCTCAGCCTCCCTATAGGTGAACCAGTTAACTAATACACAGAGACTGAGGTCTGAAGCCTCCCTATAAGTGAACCAGTTAACTAATACACAGAGATTGAGGTCTCAGCCTCCCATAGGTTAACCAGTTAACTAATGCATGGAGATTGAGGTCTCAGCCTCCCATAGGTTAACCAGTTAACTAATACTGGTCCTGCTCCCTAATACACTCAGACTGACGTCTCCAGGACTCCCACTCTGGGTTTTTCTCGTGATATTTTTAGCGGCGCGCCTTGCGATTAATCATGGAATAAAAGAGTAGGGATTGTTGTGCGTCCGCACGCATCCCAGTGCTGCTGTGTGGCGGCGTGGTGACGCGGAGGGCCGTCCCACGCCAGGAGGGGGGAGAGGGGGCGAGAGAGGGGGGAGAGAGGGGGGAGAGAGGGAGAGGCTGGCTCCGGTGGCTATTAGGGGTGAGACGGTACCTTGGGTTGTGTGGCCCCCGGTGACTGGAGCCGTCCGGTGCGTTTCCACTCTATTTCAGGGTTAGGAGGGCGCCTGCTTTGAGTTTGCGGAGAAGCCGCAGCATCCTATTAAGCATTGTTAAAGCAGGCCGCCGATGTTTACACACTGCTACAGTACGGCCCCTGATTCACTGCAGATGCTCCTGCTGGGAGGCTGATTGAGGCTAACGACTGCAGCTGGACGAGGAGATGGATCGTGGAGGGAGGGACGGTTGGATGGATGGAGGGATGGATGGAGGGATGGATGGATGGAGGGATGGATGGAGGATGGATGGAGGGATGGATGGAGGGATGGCTGGAGGGATGGATGGAGGGATGGATGGAGGGATGGATGGGTGGAGGGATGGATGGAGGGATGGATGGAGGGATGGATGGGTGGAGGGATGATGGAGGGATGGCTGGAGGGATGGATGGAGGGATGGATGGGTGGAGGGATGATGGAGGGATGGATGGGTGGAGGGATGATGGAGGGATGGATGGAGGGATGGAGGGATGGATGGATGGAGGGATGATGGAGGATGAATGGAGGGATGGGTGGAGGGATGAGTGGATTGCAGGATTGAAGGATGGATTTATAGACGAGTGGTTGGATGGATGGGTGAATGGATGGATGGATGGATGAATTTGTGAATGGATGAATGCAAGGATGAATGATGGACGAATGGCTGAAGGAACGGATGAATGGGTGAATGGTGAATGGATGGATGATGGATGGTTGAATGATGAATGGATGATTGATGGATGGTTGAATGAATGGACGAATGGATGTATAGAGAACTGGCTGTATGAATGTATATATGGAGGGATAAATGGATAGATGGAGGGATGGATGGATGAAGAGAAACATGGATGAATGGAAGATGGCTGGATGACAGGATGGACGAATGGATGAATGGATGGACGGATTAATTTGTGAATGGATGTAGGTAAGGATGAATGATGGATGAATGGATGAAGGAATGGATGAAGAGGAACATGGATGAATGGAAGATGGCTGGATGACAGGATGGACGAATGGATAAATGGATAGATGGAGGGATGGATGGATGAGAATACTTTTTTTCTATTCTCAGACTAGAACCCAAACCTTATGTTTTAACATTCCAGGACAGGAGGTGAATGTTACTAATGCTACACCATAATCCTGCTGCCAGGAGATATGACTGGATCTCTCTCTCTGCCCGACTGCTCCTGGCCAACAAGTTAATGACAGAGTCTGGCTGGCCTGGAGGCCCACAGCCAGTAACGACCAGATCCAACCGGCCCTGGCCCCTTTTAGCTCGATATAAAATGTGACATTAAAGTAATCTCATGGTTGAATCACTTCATAAATTATATAGGAGAGTTTGTGGAAAAGTGATTTGTTTTGACAGAGCGACAACTTTACATTATGTTGCTCTCGAACGTTGGATACAGGAAGTCAAGTTCGTGTCCCTCGCTGATGCATTTATATGTACTATATATATAGTATAATTAATAGATATTAATTATATTATATTAATTCTGGTTAAGGTTACACTCTCATTAAGCGATGCTTTAATTGAATGCTGATGCCTTCACCCCCCCAAAAAAACAAGCAGCAACCAAGATAAACAAGGTGTAAGTACATATGTTTTTCTACTTTGTTAAAACATTCCCTTCAGACTCAGGTGAGTGACGGACGGTTAGAGACGATTCTAATTGGACTAAATAACTTTGTTCTAAACCACCGGCTGGACAGCGGTGGCTTCCCTCTGGGAGCCAATCACAGCCCGGCTCATCATCAACACCTCATTGTTGGAAGCGCAGCAGCAAACGTATACTTTGTCTGAAAGGGAACAAGTGTATTTAGTGTGTCTGAGGTTTGGCTTGTGGGGGGGGATTTTTTTAGGAAGAGATTGGAGCTGCCGACTGAAGTGGGAGGAACTGCAGGGCAATCACTGAGAAAAAAAAAGCTACGATGGTGTAGTCCTCAACGATATTCTGAGTGTGTAACTGCAAAGTCCACAATCAATGTCAATCGTCAAGAAAGTGCACTGAGTTCACCTTGACTCTGCACAGCCAGCCCCACCCACACCTCCAAAGTACGTCCTGGCGCTTAATGTACACACTGATGTATGTCGTACTTATTTATAGTACTTAGTAGTGTAGCGTCTTATCCTAGCAATCTTTCCTGTATACGGGGAATGGGTTGACCTAGTGATTGTTAGTGCTTGGCACTTGGTTCTATGAACATCCTTACTGTACAGACAGCGATATATTGTTGTACTTATTGTAAGTCGCTTTGGATAAAAGCGTCTGCTATACATTCCCTGAAAGTAAATGTAAATGTAAACTCCAAAAGATTAGTCTTATTTCTCCCAGGTTGAATCCTCAGTGTGTGTGTGAGTCTAGTCTCCAGCGAGGGGGTTGGAGGAGTTATGATGAGAGCCCCCTGTCAAGGTTTGCATTTATTTGTTTTCTTATGAATGAGAGCGCTGCAGCTGAAGCTGCCATGGAAACGAGGTGGTACATACTCTGAGCCTACAGCACTACGCTGTGACATATCAGACGTGCACGTACGTACGTACGCGCGCACGCACACACACACACACACACACACACACACACACACACACACACACACACACACACACACACACACACACGCACACACACACACACACACACACACAATACTCACCCCACCTTCACATACATGGCATAATCTTCCGGTTGGTTTTCAAGCCCAGACGTAAAGCGTAGCTTCCTGCTAAAGACAGGAAGAGCTCCTGAGTCAAACGGGGGGTGAGGAGTGGCGAGGGGGGGAAGACGTAGCCCGGTTATAATTGCCTGCATCTGCAGCCCGCAGTCAGATTTACTGCCTGCGCTTGGAACCACTCCACTGATTTAAGAGTGTTTATTTTAAAAGCAAAGCAAAAAGAAAATGTATTTTGTCCACCCGTTGCCTAATCGGTTTCGTGGCCCCTCCCTTCTGCGCCGGGCTGCCGCTAAATTTATCCCCCTGTTGCTCAAACGTGCCCGAAATGACACCATTATTTTGACTAGACTGTTTTTCCCTCTCCCGGCTAGCGGCCAGGGGAAGTGGAGGTGACCCGGAATGGGAGACCGCGGTCGGGACCGCGGGCTGGGGACCGCTGCCTCCCCCGCGGCCGGCCGGGCCCCGACACCTCCCTGATCCCCGGTACTACGGGCCTGGCACCACCGCAGCCGGCCGGGGGCCAGCCGGGGGCCCGCAGCGCACCACTGCCCCTCGCTGCTCCTCTCCCCGGCGGGTAAACAGTCTGCTGTCTGGCCAGCGAGGGGCGGGAGAGGTTGTTGTGCTTCTTTACCAGGCCAGACGCTCATTATGTGCGCGTGTTTACAGTTTGCAGCGTACACTATCCACCCCGGGCAGTTAACAGAGGCTTGCAGGCTTTGTGTTATTGTGCAAAATGTATGGGCAATGCACGGGCACATGCATTCATGCGGGGGCCGTCGCGGTCGTGCACTTAATGGTATGTAATGTGCATGTTGGTCTTTGCGTGCTGCATTACGCAATCCACTACAGAAGGCTCCAGTGACTGAAACACAGCTGGGGTTCTCTTGTGGGTCTGATCGTTTGAAATGAGCCCAGCCTTGGGTTTGTTTATTTTGGAAACAAGAAGGGCATTAAACTCACTATAGCGTCCAATCAGGGGCCTGCGTTGGAGTCCTGGGGGTAACTTATGTTCCTGACGCCCCACAGGGACAGAATGTGCAGACAGCCAAGACTTTATGTTCAATGGTTCCTATTAATCGAAACAATTGCGATTAACTCAGAGTAGGATTTTCTAAATGAATCAATGTTATGTGTATGGAAGGGAGTAAAATGTGTTTTACAATTGCTTTATGACTTTAATAGTGTAATGTTTTGGTCTTCAGGAAAACATATTTATATTCACCAAAATAGTGTGGTGACTAATCTACCGCCCACCAGAAGGTGTGGTCTTCTGCTATGGCTTATGTTCTCCATCTGAAATGATCAAATGAGATCTTTCCTTTACAGCCTCTGTCCCCTCTCGGACGTCACGGCCTGCGTGGTGTGAATTAGTGAACACAAACGCTCCACCGCAACACTTCCAACTTCCCAAATGAAAGGGTTATTTTTAAACCCAGCTCTACACATACCATTCCCCCACCCACTCCCCGACTGGCCCTTAGTTCTCCAATTAGAACAAAAGATGAACTGTGGACGTTGTCATCGTCTCTTACGTCACCCAGCGGCCCAAACTTTCGCCCACCATTTTGGCTGCGGTGCGGCGCTCTGTTATTGAGCTGGTCGTCCCATCTCTCCCCACAGCGAACACCCTAGTTTGTGGGCATGAGACACGAGTCCCACTGAATGTCAGGGAGAAGGTCATGGAGGTTGGCTTTTGTTTGGACGAGGCCCTCAAGCGATGGATGTTAGAGCTGTCGCGGGCCACGGCCGTCGTGAACACCAGGAGGAAACATAAACTGTTTAACTGTGTAGCAAATGAAACTCCAGCTATAACCCGCTGAACTCCGCCATCCGGCTCTGCTTTGAGGTTGTCCTGAAACGACATTTTCATTAACCCTATTTCTGACTGCATACAGAGTGTCCCAGGGTCTCCTCTTACTCACACACTCCATACCCACCACCACCCTATACATGAACATCTATCTATACCCCTCACACATCCTGGTCCCGAGAGCACTCAATCCAATTCATGCGGTTTGGTTTGTCTTTTTAAGGGCGTCCTCCAAAAACCCAATGAGACCAACAGGCAAAAGACTCAAGACTCACCTGTTCAGAGCTCACCTGGACTCTGCGCCCCGCTCCCTTCCCTCCTATGCACTTAAGAATATACGTCCTTGCACTTCAAAATAGTACCAGGCGTTGTGTAGCATCATATCCTAGGTATCCCTGTTGTGTACGGGAAATGGGTTAACCTAGCCATTGTTAGTACTTGGCAGTTGGTTCTATGAACATCCTTACTGTACTGACAGCGATATATTGTTGTTGATACATAAATGTACTTATTGTAAGTCGCTTTGGGTAAAAACGTCTGCTTAAATGTCCTGAATGTGCATGTAAATAGAACTTTTGTTTCTGTTGTCATTCCACATGTCCCCCCTCTCCAGAGTCAGCCCCTTCTGCCCGTTCGCTCCCTACCCTGTGCGGGTTTCGCACCGGGGACTTCAGCAGACATAAGGAACGCTGCTGCGTGCAGGGGAAAACCTAAAAGAAAAACAAAAAACACCAAAATACCAAAATATAACCATGAGTCATTAAAAGAAAAAGAGCAGAATAATAACTTTGTGTTTGAATGTGGCTAGACAACCGAACCGGCAGGTGGTCCAGCCTGTGCCCAACTTTCCATGTTTCTCCCTTGTGGTAGGGGCTGTGATGCCCTCCTCACTGTCACTCTTTCCTCTGCAGCAGATGTGCAGAATATTTTCGGGGCCTGGATCAGGCTGACCATCACCGTGATGCCTTCCAGCAGCACACTCTACAGGAGGACACTTTGTGCTTTCAGATAGTGAACGGTAAATGGGCCGCGTTCATACAGCGCTTTTCTAACCGGTGGCCACTCAAAGCGCTTTACAACATCGCCTCACATTCACCCGTTCATGCACACATTCACACACTGACGGCGGTGTCACCCACGCAGGGGGATGACCGGCTCGTCAGGAGCAGTCATTGAATCACTAGTTTGATCGTCGATGATTCAGACGATGATCACATCCGATTGATCAACCCTGTGAATGATTGATGGCTTTGACTGTAAAGGAGTATTTATTCTATCGGGGTTCACGCGTCCTCGCTGGAATGTTGAGCCTAGCGTGTCCATAGCGATGTGTGTAAATACAGCCCAGGCCCGCTGCTCAGACTAATACCGATAGAGGAGCAGGAACAGGCCTACAGAGGAGGAGAAACAGGCCACCAGGGGAGGAGAAACAGGCCACCAGAGGAGGAGAAACAGGCCACCAGAGGAGCAGGAACAGGCCACCAGAGGAGCAGGAACAGGCCACCAGAGGAGAAACAGGCCTACAGAGTAGGAGAAACAGGCCACCAGAGGAGGAGAAACAGGCCACCAGAGGAGCAGGAACAGGCCACCAGAGGAGCAGGAACAGGCGACCAGAGGAGAAACAGGCCTACAGAGGAGGAGAAACAGGCCACTGAGGAGAAACAGGCCACCAGAGGAGGAGAAACAGGCCACCAGAGGAGCAGAAACAGGCCACCAGAGGAGGAGAAACAGGCCACCAGAGGAGGAGAAACAGGCCACCAGAGGAGGGGAAACAGGCCACCAGAGGAGGAGAAACAGGCCACCAGAGGAGGAGAAACATGCCTACAGAGGAGGAGAAACAGGCCACCAGAGGAGGAGAAACAGGCCACTGAGGAGAAACAGGCCACCAGAGGTGGAGGAACAGGCCACCGAGGAGAAACAGGCCACCAGAGGAGGAGGAACAGGCCTACAGAGGAGGAGAAACAGGCCACCAGAGGAGGAGAAACAGGCCACCAGAGGGATGGGTCTGGAACTCTTCTCCAGTCAGCCTTCCTCTGGGGAGAGTTTTAGAAAACAGGTCTGTGGTCAGGGAAGGAAAGGCATGACTTTTGGGGAGGAGTGGGAGGAGTGGGAGGAGGGGGGAGAGGGGGAGAGGGGGTGCATAGAAGTGGGCGGAGTGACGCTGGGTGTAATATTGTCATCACGCTGAGGGGAGGGGCTTAGTTGTTTTGATCAAGATCCAGCAGCAGCAGATGTGGGATAGAAAAAGGAGAGAGAGAGTGACAGAGAGAGAGAGAGAGAGAGAGAGAGAGAGAGAGAGAGAGAGAAAGAGAGAGAGAGAGTGACAGAGAGAGAGAGAGAGAGAGAGAGAGAGAGAGAGAGAGAGAGAGACTTCCTCCCACCCAGCGAGGAGCCACACTCATAAACAGCAGCCAGGCAGAGGTAGAGTCAGATGGACACAGGATCTCTAGGGAGAAGGAGATGAGAGAGCAGCAGCGAGACAGTGATAGAGTTTCATTCACAAAACAGCAGTGTTGTACTCAGAAGGGAAACACTTGATTTTTTATGGAGAAGCACTCACACACCCTAATAAAATCCCAGAGTGTGCCACCCTGAGGGAAAAGCAGAAAAGCTCAAAGTTCCAGACACACTACCTTCACTGAGAGAGAGAGAGAGAGAGAAAGAGGAAGAGAGGAAAAGGACAAGCATACCTTCTCTCTCGTTTCCAGCAACACACTCACACATGCTCACTGGCTGAGTGTGGAGCAGCACTAGGAGACAGTTCCCTCGGAGAGAGAGAGGTCTTGGATCACCGGAAAGGAAGGAAGGAGCCTGTGGATGGACACCTTCTGCAAACTCAGTGGCCTGGACCCACTGTGGGTGAGTGGACTTTGGGATGGGGGGGGGGGGGTGTCTCCTCCAGAGACCCCCTGCTCAAACACAGTGAGCAAACCTTATGCCTGTTCGTGTTCGGTGTCTGTGTCACTTTGGATTCGTGTGCGTCTACGGACTATGTTTAGCTGAATGCATGCATATTTATGTACAGACCTATTCATTTAACACTTAACTATGTTAATACAATAAGCATTAACACCCGTTTGTTCAAACTTATCGAGCCTTATTGATCTTCAAATGGGCAAGGCAAAGAGCACCAACATTGTTGAGATTGTGAGCGTTGGCGATAGAAGTAAGTCCTAATGACTTGCAGAACATAATGTACAGAGTAAAAGACCTGAACATAATGTACAGTCGTTTTAATGGTCATTTGGCAGCCCTGCAAATCTATGGGGGAACCCCAGCGCCCCACACAACACGGCTCTGTCTGATGAGGGCTCAGCAGGTCGGATGTTAATGCAAGGCTAAAGCAACCTCTGACGTGAGCCAGACCAGCATGACACATGATTCAGAGTGATACGCAATGTGATCGTTCTGCTGCGCGATCACTTTTAGACACTCTGTGAGCTTCCTGCAAACTTCAACCTTCTCAATCTCCACTTTAAACAAGGAACATGGCAGAGGGCCACGCTGCACCAGGTGGCTCCAGCTCGCTCTCAGTGTCTCTCTCTCTCTCTCTCTCTCTCTCTCAAACTCTCTCGCTCTCTCTCTCTCTGTCTCTCTCTCTGTCTCTCCCTCTGTCTCTCTCTCTCTCTCTGTGTCTCTCTCTCTCTCTCTCTCTCTCTGTCTCTCTCTCTGTCTCTCCCTCTGTCTCTCTCTCTCTGTGTGTCTCTCTCTCTCTCTGTCTCTCCCTCTGTCTCTCTCTCTCCCTCTCTCTGTCTCTCTCTCTCTCCCTCTCTGTGTGTCTCTCTCTCTCTCTCTCTCTCTCTCTCTCTCTCTCTCTCTCTTCAACCCTCTCGCTCTGTCTCTATGTCTCTCTGGCTCTTTCTCTCTCTCTCTCTCTCTCTCTCTCTCTTTCCAACTCTCTCCAACCCTCTCTCTCGCGCCCTTTTACTCAATCTAAGAATAGCTCTTGTTACTTAGACACATATTCTCTTCCTGCCCTTGGTCGAATGCAGCCTGTATTTTAAACAGTGCCACCTATCGACGTTAACTGTACTGCTGTGAACTATTTTTAGGTCCATGCAGGAAGGAGGTAAATGTTTAGGTTGTTTGCTTGATATCAAAGAGAACCTACCAAGCCAACCTTTCTGAGAAATTTTTAAAGATTTTTAATTGAAACTCAAAATTCACTTAAATTTTTTTAAGTGAAACCATTTCCTCTTCCTTCTGCTAAATTCTAATTCCCCAAAAGACAACAGTACCCACTGGCACTAAGATGCTGTTCTGTAAAGGTTCTGTAAATCCAGAACCGACACAGATCCATTTCCTGAACAAGACGGTTCTGAGTTGAACTAGCGTGTCACCGTGTTGCCATGGCACCAGATTGGCACCTCAGAGTGTTCACGCCTGTTATTTCTGCTGAGGGCTTTGCAATCAGCGCTGCTTTCTTGCGTGAAGACCCTCAATGTAGACCACCTTGAGCTATACAGCTTCATAGAGGTGACCCTGACACTCCTCAGGACTTAGAACAGACTGACAATAGCTCATTCTACCACTCTGCATCTGAAACACACTAAGATTGCTATGCTGGTATAAGTAGAGACAATTAGGCAGACGATGGACACAAGGTCTAGCCTAATTTGTTGGAGCAGCTAAACCACTGGAAAGTCGTGTCCAAAACCAGGAGCACCTGCAGTCACACAACAGGGCTGGATATGTTCCCATGCCAGCCTCAGGCAGCGTGCCTTCAGTCTTTACGGTTGTCTTTGGAGCAGAAACATAGGCTGTTACAGTTCTATAGCCTGTTACAGTTCAATAGGCTGTTACAGTTCTATAGCCTGTTGCAGTTCTATAGCCTGTTACATTTCTATAGCCTGTTGCAGTTCACAAAGCTGAAGACGATGTGAGAAACAAGGAAGAATCTGTGATTCTGTGCTTCTGCAGAACAATTAGTGGAGTCAGCAATCGTCAATGACTCAATTCCAGTGGTGGCAAGAACAACTTAGGAGTTCAGAGTTCTGCCGAGGTGATGAGTATCGCCCTATCGCTGTTCATCGGTGTCTCATGGGAGATTCAAATTTCCCACGATTCCACACTTGGAACCCTTACAAAAATGTAAGGGAGTGCCAAATTTAAATTAAAAAACCTTTAAAGGCAAAGTTTAATAACCCTGCAACATTTAGCTGAAGCATTTTATTACAAAACCTGGATCACGGGAGAAGGGTCCTGTTGCCTGCCTCGTGACTGGTCCTGTAAATGCCCAGACCTCATCTTTCTGCGTTATCACCATGAATAAGAACCATGGCAACAACACAATCGGCATGACAACAACCCTGTCAGCACGGCAACATTGATGAAAGCAGTGGCACCGGGACCACTCTTATTAAAGTATCACGTGTGCAATCGCAATGTGAAACTGGACTGTAGTTTATACAGAATATTGTATCCCTTTACCAACACATTATGAATTACATAATAATTAATATACGATTCAAATTAATTCAAAAACAAAAGGTAGTTCTAATCTGAAGATCGGAGGCATGTTTTATCTTCAGAGTACAGGAGCCCTCTCTCCCCTCCATCTCACACCCCCTCGCCACTATGCCCCACGGTAAAAATAGCCTGCTGACCGCTTTCCAAATAACCTGTCTGTGATAGTTCACCGTAATAACCCGAGCCAGGGGCAAGGAACAAGATAAACAGTGAGCAAATTGTGCAAGAAAGGCTTTAGTGTTTGTGTGACAAGTCAGATTTCTTTAGATAAAGTGTTGTGTACACCTGCGACCGGCCCTACAGCAGACCGCAGGAATCAGACGGCCGTGTGAGAGCACCCTCCCACACAGGGATTCTCAAGTCATTCAGGAGCTGGAGGGATTCGGTTCCAGCGTTGCCCTTTGAGAGAACAGTAGCACGGACCTACAGCGGGGACAAGACGCTGCTTTCATTACGTATATCGTGACATTAGGATCGAATCGGCAATGCTACGTTTGTGTCCGGTAAGTGACCATAAGTGATGCGTGGTCACGATTGTACAACACCGGCTCCATTGAAGACAACAGCTGGCTCCTCTTGCCCTTCTCTTCTGTGGATCCCCTGAATCAATACCTTAAGGCATCAGTTTCCCACCATCACCGGCAGCAGGATTTGCATTTACATTCATGGCATTTAGCAGACGCTTTTATCCCAAGCGTCTTACAATAGGTACATTTGTCAGAAGAAAGGGAAACAATATATCGCTTTCAGTATCGGTACAGTAAGGATGTTCATAGAACCAAGTGCCAAGCACCAACAATCGCTAGGTTAACCCATTCCCCGTACACAACAGAGATAGCCAGGATAAGAGTCTTGGGCCGGAGCTGTGTTTCCCAATTAAAGGACAGATTAGATAGCGGCCGAGTGGCCCCAGCCCATTGTGTCTGACCGTCAGGGCTATTGCTGGCTTGGCGTAGCGTACCGACGTTGATACGGCGGCCTGTGGTAGCCCTCCTTATCCCCCCAGGGAGTCTACACAGACCACTCGCCTCACCACCACTCTTTAACCTTCCCCTGCTTCCTGTGGCCGTCCCCAGGCCTGTCTGGCCCACAGAGCCAGACGACTTCAGGCCACAGAGGTGATAAACAGGGAGAGGGAGAAAACAACAGGTGACATCGCCTGTCATTATTTTGGGCGCTTTTATGGTACGCAACGTTTTGGAGTGACCAGCATGACCTCAATCTCACATCTGTCCTTCAATTGGGTAACATAGCTCCGGCTATAAACTTTTTAGCTGCTTTTAAAGGCAAGGTATTAGGATGCGCGCCAACCTCAGAGGAGAATGTGTTGACAGTTATTCCTCAAATGGGAGAATTTGGAAACAACACTTCAGACATAAAATTGCAAGCCTGACTCAGCTTTTTTATAAAGAGAAACTTCTTTCTTCCAGTGTAAACTCGGGCTCTCTCACACACACAGACACACACACACACACGCACACAAACACACACGCACACACACACACACACACACACACATACACACACACACGCGCGCGCGTGTGTGTGTGTGTATGATCTGCAAAAGCGCCACATTTTTGTACGCGAGCACCAGGCTGCTTTTGTTTCTCAATTTGCAAAAGAATCCCAGCAGCCTTCTTACCTTTCCTTAGCTTCGCCGACTTCAATAAACTTCAATAAAGCTCAGCCTCACGTCTGACCCCTGCCCGCCCCCTCCCTATTGTTCTCTGTCCCAGGACTGGAACCGCACATGGTACACGGCCAGCCCCGACCTCACCCACTGTTTCCAGAACACAGTGCTGGTGTGGGTGCCCTGTGTGTACCTCTGGCTGCTGGCCCCCTTCTACTGCCTGTACCTCTACTGCCATGGCAACGGACGCATCCGCATCTCCTGCCTCTGCGCCGCCAAGATGGTGAGGAACTCCTTATTCAACTCTTGACCAAACTGTTTGTTAAGGTTGGAGTTTAGAGAGCGCTGCATTGAGCTCGTGTTGGGACGTTAGACTCTGTAGGTGATAGGTTGGTGGGGGGGCGTGTGGCTCGGGAGGCAGAGCGGGTCGGCTGGTAACCGGAAGGTCGCTGGTTCGATCCCCGGCTCCTCCTAGCTAGAGTGTCGAGGTGTCCCCGAGCGAGACGCCTCACCCTGACTGCTCTGACAAGCTGGCTGTCGCCCTGCACGGCTGACTCCGCCGTCGGTGTGTGAATGTGTTCAAGAATTGTAGAATCTTCATTCTCTGGTTAACTGTCTGTCTGTCCGGTTCATTCTCTGGTGAACTGTCTGTCTGGTTCATTCTCTGGTTATCTGTCTGTCTGGTTCCTCCTCTTGTTAACTGTCTGTCTTTCCGGTTCCTCCTGTGGTTAACTGTCTGTCTGTCTGTCTGTCTGTCTGTGTGTCCCTGCTAGGTGCTGGGCTTCCTGCTGGCCTCCTTCGGCTTTGTTGAGTTCTTCTACATCCTGCTGGAGCGGAGCGGGGAGATCCACCAGCACATGGTGTTCCTGCTCAGCCCCATCGTGCGCAGCGTGACCGTGGTACGAACACATCTCCTCTCCTGTCTGCTGCGTGCGCGTGCGTTCGTATTGCCATCAAAACCAAAGCCTGCTCCTCTCCGAGTGCCTTCCCTTCCCCAACACCTTCATCCTCCCCGGCCCAGCAGGCGGCCGCAGGGTCGGGAGGGGGGCTGATTATGGGGTGGCGGCCGGGTGGATTTCAGGACATTATTTATGTAGGGCAGGGCTAGTGTACAATCTGAGCCGTGGACTCTGTGACCCGTGTTGACAAAGATTGCCTTTACTTTTCCTACTCCCCTCTGTAATTTTGCGTACGGATTGAATCATATCTAACTAAGGAGGGCCCTCTCTTAGCTCCGGGGGGGGGGGGGGGGACTGTCCTGGAGGTAGAAGGGACGCAGTAGAGGCGGTGTGTATCAGAAGAACCTGGATTAAAAGGTGCTCATTCTGTGTGTAGGAGTGATGTAGTTTATAACAGTTAAGGGTCTGCAGAGCGGAGACCGAAGGCGGTGATGGAGGTAAACGTATCGTCTGTGGCCTGAAGCTGGCTAAGAGCAGAACTACAGACTCAGCTCAGACAGAACAGCCCACCCCAGACTCAGACGGAGCAAACATCAACATGTGTTTAGCCGAGAAGGAAAAACTCAAGAGACTTCCCTTTTATTAAGGTGGAGCTTAATTTCCGGGAAGAGGTAAGAGTTACAGCGAAGGGGGAAGGGTTTTGGAGGTGTAAAAGTCAAGCCTCAGACTTTTGGCACTAATTTCAAGGAAGAAAAGTCTGCGCCGGGCAGTGACTAATCGCTGGAGACCATGAGAACACTCCCACAGTGCAACGTGTTTCCGATGTAATTACAAGGGAGGGCGTTGTAACAGGGGCTTAGTGATGGGCTGAAGTTCCACCCACTATCCTTCTACAAACATGCTGGTGGTTTACAGCAGAGTGTCGAGTCCCCGGCGGACAGGATGGGGATGATCTGAAAGAGGGTCTTGATGTTGACCTAGCTTAGGCTCTTCATGCCGACGCTACGTGAAAAAAGGCAGTACGGTACTTTTAACTTTACCGTGGGAAATATGGCATCGTGCCGATTTGGAAGAGAAGCCTTCAAGCTACGAAGCGTTGCAGTAATCAGACGGAGAACCTTTCGCTGTGTGCAGCACATACCGTTGAGCCAGGCAGCGGTTGAGATTGAGCCAACGGGAGACCGATGCACACTCAATTAGGTTAAGGTTCACCCTCCAGGGTATTGACACTGAACATTGAACAGTCAACAGCACAGTGTGTACAGAGCTCCCCGGTCAAGAGAAAACTAGTTTACTGAAGTGCACTGTGTCGGTAGGACTCTGTCTAAAGCACGGCTAATCCCAGCACAATCAACATGGTAACAGTTAAGCAACACAAACCAACTTCCTCTCAGCTCGGGGATGAGCTGGCAATGGCAAAGTGACATCTCACTTGACCATGAGCTTAAACAGGGACAATTATGGTTCAGAAACCACCGAGAAAAAGTGCCTGGTTCCTCTGGAGACGCGCAGACAGTGGTGTCCTTGCACCGGATCATTGGTTATTTTGGGGTTAAATATCAAGCGTTTCAGAATTCCCCTGCTTGCCGTATAGCGATGGGCTAAGAACAGAGCTGGAGAGAAGATGTAATTTAGCAGACTGTACGTTTTCTGGGACCTGTTGACAACAACACTGTGTTTCTAGGGATACGGACCTTTCATGAACTGTTTTGCTTCCAATGGGCTAAATTTAGATTCTTCACCGGTCATTATTTATTTTATTATATCAAGGGGTGAAGCCACAAGGGCGTGAGTCCAGCAGAGGCCATCTGTGTGCAAGGCGCCTGCACAGAAGTTAAACAACTGAGATGCATGTCTCTGTTTACTCCGAGGGCAGTGGAAAAGCACAGTGGGTTGGGCGGCAGGATGGTATTGGTGCATTTGCAATTAGGACTGGCCCGACTAAATAATCTCAAACTTTGAATAATCCTTCAGAATTAAAGTAAGCACTAAGGTCAAAGTAAAAGGTAAAAGGTCAAACTAATTCAAGAGACAAGTCTTTTTTGGAGTGAAGCTCATTGCTCCTATAGGCTCCCTGAGTGTTGAGAAAGAAAAGTGGAAAGACAACACTACACTTACCTTCTAACTGCGGGATTCAAACCTGCACAGGCTTTAAGCATTCAATGCATCGATTGACCATCTGTCTGTCCATCTCTCTTTGTGTGTCCAGATCCTGGCCTTGTTCATCATCCAGCTGGAGCGTCTGAGAGGCTGTCGGTCCTCCGTGTTCCTCTTCCTCTTCTGGGTCCTGGCCGTGGTCTGTTCCCTGGTCCCACTCAGAGCCAAGATCCAGTTGGCACTGGATGAGGTATGAGCTGCTCGGAACCTAGGGTTGCATGCACTGCACTGTAGCACACCTTTGTATCAGTATTATCTTGGTGTATGTACACTTTAGATGCATTAGCACCAGGCGGACCCTGGAAGTCCAGGACTTAAGTCGCGTGTGCCAATGTCTAGTTTTAGTGTAACCGACCCACAGTCTAGACACAGGACTCCGACAGGCCTGTAGGGAGAGCTGTCTGTGACATGGTTTGTTTCTAATGTCGTCTCCTCAACGTTAACCCGAGGAACAGCGAGTTGACCGACCTCTGGAGAGCCACACTGACAACACTGCTCCAGTGTGTCTGTGTTTTATTTAAGACTTTCCTTCCTTCCTGCGAATCTGACTGCAATCATAGCTCTACTACGGGCTGGGTTTCTATTTAGGAGTGCACAGTTAAGGGGGTGGGGTGGGGGGGGGGGGGGGGGGGGGGGGCAGCTGAGGTGGACCTGCAGTCTATAAAAAAACACTCCCTCACACGGAAGCGCAGCATCCATATGTGTGTTTCATTGTCGCCAACGGGACGATCTCCACCCCCTGGGGGGATCGTAATGATGGCCGTGTGGAGACACAAAGGACCAGCTCAGACCAGAGAGGCTGTGTTTAATGCCTGTCAGCGCAGCAAGCACGCACACCCCAGGCTGTGCATTTAACGTGGATGGACGTATATTTAACCAAAACCATACGAATTCTAAACACAGATGTGTGCACTATTGAAACGTGATCGACCGCTGACATCTGTCAAGAGGCTGACGTCTGGTGTTTATTGGACTGGGAGACTTTTCAATGGCGGTCTCCAGTATAACTCCAGCTACTGGTGGTAGAGCCCGCTGTGGCGGCTCTCTGTTGACTCTGGAGTGCACACCGACATGTTGCAGCAAAACCAGATTTTACTACGAGGAGTCAGAGTCTAAAAGGGAACTTTTTCTCATGATCACGACACCCACGACCCGAGTTGAGCGAGTTCATGTTGCCGGACCCCGTTTGTACACAGGCTGATCCACATTACCCACATTACCTCGCCCACGGTGACCCAAACCCAAACCCAAAACCCCCTTAGTCTCTCTCCCCCATCTCTCTCTCTCTCTCTCTCTTGGCCCATCAACGCTGCAGTAGGATGTTTGTTTCTCGCCCCTTCCTGTTTACTATGGCCCTGGCCTTTCCCTATAACCTATACTGCGCCGTGGTTAGGGGGAAGTCAACAACGCCGTGACCAATCCCCCTGTTTCTTTGCGTCCAAAATAACATGTGCATCCCACGCTGCACCAAATGTCGAGCGGTTAATATCGCGGGGTACGGCTTCTCCTGAGATTTAAAGTGAGGTCGGGACCGCAGCCCGTCTATTTACAGATGCAGGCCTCCAGTGACTGACTGCTTTTTCTGCCATTTCATTGACATAAGGATGGTAGTTAAACTGACTTGGGGTTTTGCCCTGATTCAGCCCCACGGTTCAGAATAAGTCGTTTTTATCACGTCGGATGAGTGTTAACTTTGTCCGGCTGTTCGATGAGTATTTAGGGGAAAGCCGGCAGGGGCGTTTTGTAATACAGGGTACACGTCTGTGTTGTGAAACTCTGTGCGTGCCCATACTGATAAAAAGAAAATTGCCCTGCAGACCACGTCGGTGATGTCGAAAGAGATGATAGAACTACACAAACAATCGTCACCAGTGATTACAACTTCATTGTCGCAATATGTGAAAAAACGCTCCATTGTCGTTTTATTTAGCGGCAGAGTCCCCCCCACACCCCCTCCCCTAATGATCCTGGTTTTCATCGCTGGGTTTCCATTGCAGCAGCAGGTTTTGACTCTCTCTGATCTCCTCCTCCTCTCCCAGGGCATCGGCTCCGACGTGGTCCGCTTCCTGTCCTTCTTCTCCTATGTCACCCTGCAGCTGGCCCAGCTCGTCCTGGTGTGTTTCGCTGACCAGCGCCCCGAGGGGAAGACCGGCACTGAGAAGGTAGAAGAGAGAGAGGAACGCGGAGTGTGGTTAAACCGCTTCCGTCACACAGATTGTGTAAACCTGACGTCGGCGGACAACAGATGCCCGCGAGGGCCTCTCTGTGGTTTTCGACGCTCGGTACGACTTTCCCTTTTGGAGGAAGTGGCGTGATTCACTTCCTCCTACGTCGTCCCACTCAGAGGCCGGTGCCTATGGTTTCCAATGATGAGGGTGTTTAGGAATGTGCCGCGCGTTGCTTTCTCCGCCGACGGAGCTCACTGAATAAACACTCGCTCTCGGGCTGTAAGACGTTAAGCCTCGAGTTCCGGGGGGAGGTTTTTAACATTTATATTGAGGGCATTCAGCATGCGCTTTTATCCAAAGCGACTTACAATAAGAACATTTGTGCGAAGAAAGAGAAACAACAACATATCTCTCTCGGTACAGTAAGGATGTTCATAGAACCAAGTGCCAAGCACTAACAACCACTAGGTTAAAACATTGCCTGTATACAACAAAGATAGCTAGGATAAGGTGCTACACAAGTACTATTTTTAAGTGCAAGGAGGTACAATATACAGTAAGTGCATAAGAGGGTTGTGGGGGGTGGGTTATGCAGTCAAGATGAACTCTGAACAAGGGAGTCTTGAGTCCCTTGCGGCGGCTGGTGAGCGACTCTGCGGTTCTGACGTCAGCAGGGAGCTCGTTCCACCGCCGCGGTGCCAAAACAGATCGGGGCGTCACACCGCTCGCCTCGAAAAGCGCATCCAAAACCGTGTTTTTCCCAAGAGGCTCATGACAAACGGCAAAACAACCGGGAAATCCAGTGTGTCCACACAGGACGCGTGACGTCAGTTTTAATGGGAGCTAAACGGGGAGAGTGAGTGGAACAGTCCCTCGGGCGGCGGGGCGACTGGCACAGGCCCCGGAGGGGGAGTGTGGGGAGACACAGCCGCCTGCAGGGGGACACACCCTTCCCCCACTTCCTCCTCCGTCCTCCTACTCACCGGACACTGGCAGTGCCAGGGATGGGGAGGAAGAGGAGGAGGAGGAGGAGGAGGGGGAGAAGGAGGAGGGAGGTCAATAAAACAGCAGCTTCAGGGTACCTTGGGTTAGGGAGAGTGGGTCAACTTGCCGGTGTGTGATTGGGTGTTTTCGCTCAACAAAAGAGAGCGTGTGTGTGTGTGTGTGTGTGGGTGTGTGTGAGTGCGAGTGAGTGTGATTGTTTGTGTGTGTGTGTGTGTGCGTGTGTGTGTGTGTGTGTGTGTGTGTGTGCAGGCTAGACTTTACAAATGATCCCCATACCACCACCATCAGGAAGCCGCTAAACACAAGGCTTTATTCTGGTTCTGTGGAGTCGAAGGCCATGCCGTCATAACACACACACACACACACACACACACACACACACACCAGCTCCATTCAACCCTCTACAGTACGATTGCTACTCCTGAAGGCGTTGTGTTGTGTTGAGTGCAATCACACGCGATGCGCCCGTAGAATGACCACCTCTGGCCTGTCATTTGTCCCAGAACCCCTGTCCCGTGAAGGATGCGTCGTTCCTGTCCAAGATCCTCTTCTGGTGGTTCACCGGGTAAGAGGAGCGGCTCTCTGAAGCCTCTCATTCATGAGGCTGACTCACACTGTGTCTGTTTACAACGTGGGCTCGTTTTAGTTGGCTATAATACTGTGATCTGTTTGTCTCTCTCTCTCTCTCTCTCTGTGTGCTGTCTCTCTCTCTCTCTCTCTCTCTGTCTCTCTCTGCATCTTTCTCTCTCTCCCTCTCTCTCTCTCTCTCTCCCTCTCCTCTCTCTCTTTCTGCTGTTTCTCTCTCTCTCTGCATCTCTCTCTCTGCATCTCTCTCTCTCTCTCTCTCTCTGCATCTCTCTCTCTGCATCTCTCTCTCTCTCTCTGCATCTCTCTCTCTCCCCCTCTCTCTCTCTCTCTGCTGTCTCTCTCTCTCTCCCTCTCTCTCTCTCTCTCTCCCTCTCCTCTCTCTCTTTCTGCTGTTTCTCTCTCTCTCTCTGCATCTCTCTCTCTCTCTCTCTCTGCATCTCTCTCTCTCTCCCCCTCTTTCTCTCTCTCTGCTGTCTCTCTCTCTCTCTCTGCTGTCTCTCTCTCTCTCTCTCCCTCCCTCAGTCTGGTGGTGAAGGGGTATCGCTCGCCCTTGGAGGCCGACGACCTGTGGACCCTGAGGGAGGAGGACAGCTCCGATAAGATCCTCTCTGACCTGGAGAAGGAGTGGAATGCCGAGTGCGCCCGCATTCAAAAGTGAGACTTTCTTCCGCTTCCCCACCAAAATTTCCATTTTAAAATTCTTGCTCATTATTTTCAATCCCCCTCCTTTGTATTTTCACGGCATCAGCCATGGAACAAAAGGGACGAAAGCGGGAGGAGGGGGGGCGGGGGGAACACAGCAGCATGGTCCATTAATACTCAGTGACTCCGTTGTTGTTCTCCATGTTTCTGTTCGTGGCCCTTTGATTTATAGAGCTCTTTATTGATTCCTGCCGCTGTCTAACCGCTGGTGTAGCTGAGAGGCAGCAGAATCAACGGCTCTTTATGGCTCTGCGGTGCGACTGCAGCACAGCAGCTGTCTGCAACATGAGCCAAGAAAATCTGGGGCAGCAGAATCACAATCCAGACTGATTCATCACCAGAAACACTTCAGACCGCAAACTAAATGTTAGGACAGAGAACTCTGAGGATGGTATAATGGAATAATTACCAAACAGTTAACCTCGGCAACCGTTCATAAGGGAGGGAATCCCTCTTCTGAGAGCTGATGTTCCTGTTCCTCCTCTTCCTGTTATAAATGTTGGGGCTGAGAGTAATACCTTATTTCTTTGTCCATTTACCTTTGGGGCGGCATGTGGCTCAGGAGGTAGGGCTGGTTGGGCTGGTGACCAGAAGGTTGCTGGTTCGATCCCCGGCTCCTCCCTGCTGAGTGTGGAGGTGTCCCTGAGCGAGACGCCCCCCCCTGACTGCTCCTGACCAGCTGGCTGTCGCCCTGCGGGGTTGACTCCGCCGTCGGTGTGTGAATGTGTGCATGAATGGGTGAATGTGAGGCAATGATTGTGAAGCGCTTTGAGTGGCCACTGGTTAGAAAAGCGCTGTATAAATGCAGTCCGTTTACAACCGCCATTGACGATACCTCCCCTCCGATCATCTCCCCCTGGCAGGCAGGAGAAGGCCCTGGCCTCGGGGACCGCCCTGGGGGCCAAGCTGCCCGACCAGGCCCAGCTCCTCCGGAAGCTGCAGCGGGAACAGAGTTCCGGCTTCTTCCTGCTCCGGACGCTGACGCGCAAGTTCGGCCCGTACTTCCTGACCGGAACGCTGTGCATCGTGTTCCACGACGCCTTCATGTTCGCCATCCCGCAGGTGCTCAGGTGAGAGACGAGGAACCGAGAGCAGCACAAACAACAGCATGTGTTCTATTAAGACCGGACGACCGGATTGGTCCCCGATTAGCTTCCTTAGCTGTGATAGGCCGATGATCATCTTCGGTTGAATAGTAGGGGCCGTACAAAAAAATGCAGGAGGACAGTCACGTTTACATTTAGGCCATTTTAGCAGACGCTTTTATCCAAAGTGACGCACAAAAGACAAAGTTCAGACAGAGATTCACACAGCGGCGGCGGAGTCCACCACACATCGCCGGCAGCCAGCTCGTTGGCAGCAGTTAGGGGTCGTTCTCAGGGTCACCTCGCCTCTAACCTTAACCCTAACCATCAGCTAGGGGGAGCCGGGATGGAACTAACCTTGTAACCTTCTGGTTTAACAAGTCGTCCAGCTCTGCCTCCTGAGCCGACGCCAAACCTTCAGTCATGACCCGAGCAGCAAAACAAACACGACCACCAAAACATCAACACAGAACGAACGGGGGCCGGGGGCGTTCCCGAACCAGCTCAACGAAAACAATCTGGTCATCCTTCTCTTTCTTTTGCTCGGGGAAATCATTTCTTTCACAATCTCTCGGCGTAAACAAAAGAGAGAGAGAGAGAGAAAGAGAGAGAGGTAGAGAGGTAGAGAGAGAGAGAGAGAGAGGTAGAGAGGTAGAGAGAGAGAGAGAGAGAGAGAGAGCGTGGGGGGGGTGAGTGGTGGTGGTGACCCGCGGCCGGCGAGCGTCACAGCGGTCCCCAGACAGGAATGTTGTTGTTGACGTACGGCTAAAGGCTACAGCGACGTGTTAATTACAGCCCTGGCAGCGGGCGGCGCAGGCAGACAGGCCACCGCAGTCTTCTCCGCGGAAGGTATCGGAGAGCAGAGGAGGCCCGAGGGGAAGAAGTGCTGGTGGACCGCAATAAGGCGGGCGGCCACCAAGTGTGTTTGGGACGGATGGCCGCAGGGGGGGGGGGAGCAGCGAGGTGGGAGGGAGACCCAGAGAGAGAGACAGGGTGGGAGGGAGACACACACAGGTGGGGAACGGGTGGGCGGGAGACCCAGAGAGAGGCAGGGCTTGTGCTCGTCACACAGGTGTGTAAAGGGTAGGAGGGAGATTCCAAGAGAGAGAGACAGGTGTGTAAGGGGTAGGAGGGGAGACGTGGGATGGGAGACCCAGAGAGAGACAGGTGTGGAAAGGGTAGGAGGGAGACACAGAGAGAGCCAGGGATTATGTTCATCACACAGGTGGGGAAAGGGCAGGAAGGGAGGCTGGAGGAGGGTGATGATCGTCATTGTTCGTTGTTCCGTTCCCATGAGGGGAGTTCTGGGTTTGAAGGTCAGCAGTCTCACCTGGAGACATCTCAGAGCCGGCCTAAAGCCACCTGCTCTTCAGTGACGCAGGAAGGGAAATCCCTGGCCTTTGCTTTGGATTACAGCATCTAATAATGACAACAAAAGTGTGTTAATAGTTATCGAGTCATCGAGTTAACCGACGGTATGTTATAATAATAATACATCTGATTTATATAGCGCTTCTCTAAGTGCTCAAAGACGCTTAACAGAGTGTACACAAAATAAAATAATTTAATAAGAACGTATATTATTGATAAATATAACAAAGGAGGAAAGGGAGAGAAGGGAAGGAGGTTATGTGGTGAAAGCGGTTATATAACATTACAGATGACAGTAAACCGCGAAGAACGAATCCTAATCAAACATCACAATGAACAGAGGATCATGGAGAAGCATCAAACACCCAGAGCTCTGACCCTCTGCCTGTGATTCCTCCCCCCCGTCGACAGCCTGCTGCTGGGCTTCATGAGGGCCGACGAGGCCCCGCTCTGGAAGGGATACTTCTACGCCACGCTCATCTTCCTGCTGTCCTGCCTGCAGTCGCTCTTCAACCACCAGTACATGTACACCTGCTTCACCGTGGGCATGCGGGTGAAGACCGCCGTCATGGGCCTCGTCTACAGGAAGGTGGGTGTCTCTCGCCCAAACAACGACATAGACATGGAACATAGAAAATAACATAGAAAGGTGGACATTGTCTACTTTATTGTACTTACAATAAAGCCCTAAACTATAACCCTGATCCCCCACCTAACCTTTGCACAAACCATAGACTTTATCTTAGACTTTTAGATTTGTTTATTGTATTTTGTTAACCCGTCTCTCTGGTTGACCACCGTGGTGAGGTGTTAACCCGTCTCTCTGATTGACCACCGTGGTGAGGTGTTAACCCGTCTCTCTGGTTGACCACCGTGGTGAGGTGTTAACCCGTCTCTCTGGTTGGCCACCGTGGTGAGGTGTTAACCCGTCTCTCTGGTTGATCATGGTGGTGAGGTGTTAACCCGTCTCTCTGGTTGGCCACCGTGGTGAGGTGTTAACCTGTCTCTCTGGTGGGTCATGGTGGTGAGGTGTTAACCTGTCTCTCTGGTTGGCCACCGTGGTGAGGTGTTAACCCGTCTCTCTGGTTGACCACCGTGGTGAGGTGTTAACCTGTCTCTCTGGTTGGCCACTGTGGTGAGGTGTTAACCTGTCTCTCTGGTTGGCCACCGTGGTGAGGTGTTAACCTGTCTCTGGTTGATCATGGTGGTGAGGTGTTAACCCGTCTCTCCTGTCGGCTCCAGTCTCTGGTGATCAACAGCTCTGCCCGGAGGACGTGCACCGTGGGAGAGATCGTGAACCTGGTGTCGGCTGACACCCAGAAGCTCATGGACTTCGTGGTGTACTTCAACGCAGTGTGGCTCGCGCCCATCGAGATCGCCCTCTGCCTCTTCTTCCTCTGGCAGGTAACCAGTCTGGGACTTAAGTAGAGACGGTCCAATACCACGTTCTCCTTCCCGATACCAATTCCTGAGTATCGATACCGATACCGACGATATACCGATACAGCATCTAGCATTGTCACTACTAACAGCACTGGTTCTTATTAAAGGGTTATCTTACGATGACAGCAATGTAGAGTCGGTTCACTTACAGATCATTTATATTTATAATCTATAATTATAATACTACATTTGTAATCTTGTAGTTAAGCGTGAGCATCCATGTTTTTCTGACTTGGTAGCTCTAACGCACGTCGGTCGGAGATGCCGCGTTTCCCAATCCGGCTTTTCCACCTCAAACCGTTACCGAATGCAGCATAAAACTGTAGTGTTTGTGATGTTCTCTGCCTTGGTAGTAAATGAGTCATGCGATGGCATCGGGTCTGCTCATAGACTTGCGTACTCGCCGATATCCGATTCTGCATTTTAGGCAGTATCTCAGGAATTTCCGATACTGGTATCAGTATCGGAACAACCCTAGACATAAACACACATCTCCTTCTAACGTTCCTTGTCGCTACAAGACGTGGACTAAAGTGACCGACTGGGATTTTATTTATATTTTTTTACAGCATCTCGGGCCATCTGCGTTGGCCGGGATCGCCACGGTCATCCTCATCTTCCCACTCAACGGGTACATCGCCAAGAAGAGGAGCAAATTACAGGTACTGACTCACTCTATCCTCCCCACCTTCAACTCCACCGCCGCCGCAGACATCTGGCCTGCAGTCTGTCTGTCCACCTTTGCCTGCTGTCTGTCAATCAGTCCAGCCAGCGCTCGGATCAGAAAGCGGCAGTTTTTCCTCCGTCCACGGCCATCTGTCCTCTGTGGATGTCCACAACAAAGCACTTTAAACCCAATGAGGCAGAGATGGGGCATGGAGGGGAAAGGCTTTTTGTAATTCTTTGTAGAGGAATAACAGAGGCCTGTTGTAGGCAGGGAGGAATGTGCTGGATTCCTTTGTGTTCATAGACTTGTAAAGTGTAACCAGCCCCGTAGCTCAAATAAATAATGAAACAAGTCGCACTCTTAAGACTTTTAACGAGTGCGGCCGAACCCGGAATCAGCTCTGTGTTGTTGGCTGCTTCCCCAGTGGCATTCTCGCTGGGTGAATGGCCACTACTCTCTTTGTTTTGTTTTTTTACATTGCATTTACACACTTTAATATATACTTTGAAGTACTGGCACTAGGCCACTTTATAGTTTATACCGTTTGCCCTGATTGTTCTGTTTGTTCTTACTTTAGCCATCTCTTTCTGTTTTCCTCAGCACTACACTGTATTTTTATTGTATTGTATTTTATCCTGTGTTTTCAATTGCTGCTCTGCTTCAAAAAAAGGATTTGGAATTTGTAAGGATTAATAAAGTTTGTATCTATCTATCTATCTATCTATCTATCTATCTATCTATCTATCTATCTATCTATCTATCTATCTAAATATATATATATAAATACACATAGAACAAATATCGAAAGGCTTGACCCTTGAAACCTCTCTGACCCGAAAGGAGGTCCAGATGAAGTTCATGGACGGTCGGATTCGCCTGATGAACGAGATCCTGAGTGGGATCAAGATCCTGAAGTTCTACGCCTGGGAGAAGGCCTTCCTGGAGCAGGTCCTGGGCTACCGGGAGAAGGAGCTCCAGGCCCTGAAGAAGTCCCAGGTCCTCTACTCCATCTCCTTCGCCTCCTTCAACTGCTCCTCCTTCCTGGTAAGAGGGAGTAATGGACAAAGGGAAATGGTAACTGCTTTTATACAGCGCTTTCCTAACCAGGGGCCACTCAAAGCGCTTCACAATACTGCCAAACATTCACACATTCATGCACACAGTCACACACCGACGGCGGTGTCAACCATGCAAGGCGAAGGCCAGCTCGTCAGGAGTGGTCAGGGTGAGGTGCCTTGCTCAAGGACCTTGACAAGGGATCAAACCAGCAACCATCTGGTTACCAGCCAACCCGCTCTACCCCCTGAGCCACATTCCGCAAATAATGTGAACAATATGCCAGTGGAGAGAAGTAAGCATGTGAGCAGGAAGCTGAATGTACTCAGAACCTCAGAGCCGCAGACAATTATGCCTCTTCCCGCAGACCTCCTCTAATGCCAGCGCTTTTTTCCCCTTTTTCCTTCTTTCCTTTCTCGTTCTGTGACCTCAGATTGCCTTCGCCATGTTCGGTGTCTACGTCACCATCGACGCCAGGAACGTCCTGGATGCGCAGAAGGTCTTCGTGTCGATGGCGCTGATCAACATCCTGAAGACGCCACTCAGCCAGCTCCCCTTCGTGATGAGCACCACCATGCAGGTAACGGCCTGAGGGTTAGTCAGTCGTCACTCATCACCACCCGATGAGTCAGCTGTCACTCCTCTGTCTGCATGGGATGAGGGGAACGTGTGTGTGTGTGTGTGAGTGTGAGTGTGTGTGAATGAGTGAGTGAGTGAGTGAGAGAGTGACTCATAGAATGAGTGAGTGAGTGAAAGAGTCAGCGAGTGAGACTGAGTCACAACAAAATAAATATATAAAACATTCAAACCTTTATTATGTATATTAAGGTGATAGGTAGTCTTGTTTTTTCCTTTTCATCTCTTCAATTTTCTTTGAAGAGGTAAGCATGGCTTCATTAAAGTCCCTCTTTGCTGCAGGCTATTGTCTCCCTGAAGCGTCTTGGGAAGTACCTGTGTTCAGAGGAGCTGAAGGGGGACAACGTCACAAAGGCCGCCTACAGTCTGGGTAAGAGGACAACGCGCCTTCTATTGGCCATACCCCACCACCTCATGGCTCTGGGTCTGTCCACCGTACCCCACCATCTCATGGCTCTGGGTCTGTTCACCATACCCCACCACCACATGGTCCTGGTTCCCATACACAGATGGAACCGCAAGCTGTCAGAACCAATTTAAAAACCGATCTGGAAGCGGTGTAGTTTATATCAGCGGTGGTGTGGAGGCCTTAGAGGTTCATGTGTATTGTCAGTTCCCCCCCGGCTGCCAGGCAGACAGGGTAATTATGGGATGTAGCTATTTAGCCAAATCACTGTGTGAAGTCAGACATATGATTCCCTGAAAGAGAAAAAGTCTTCCTCTTTCTGTCTCTTATCTGTAGCGCCTTAAAGAAGCTCGTAAAAAAAACAAACGCTGCAATTAGGATGATTAAGCTAATTCAAACCCCTGCACTGACGCACTTTGAGGAATAATCCCAGAAGGGGAATTTGATGTTTGTAGTCTTGGTTGTACCTTGCCATGTGAGTTGAGGTTCAGGTCATGACTCCTCCTTGTCTTTGCTCTTGTTCAGACGGTGAAGATGTCTCAATAGACAACGGCACCTTCAGCTGGTCTGGTGAGGGACCCCCGTGCCTCAAAAGGTAAAGCCCGGTCCTCCGAAGAGAAGGGGAAGGTTCTTCCGACCCGTTCAGAGGAACCCAGGACGGATCCCCAGGTCGCTGAGAGACACTAAAAGATGTGTCCTCTCTTTCTCGTGGCTGCAACAGGATCAACGTCCACGTGCCGCGCGGCTCCCTGGTGGCGGTGGTCGGCCACGTGGGCAGCGGGAAGTCCTCCCTGCTGTCCGCCATGCTGGGGGAGACCGAGAGGAGGAGCGGCCACGTCACCGTCAAGGTACGCTCGGATCGGGGAGGGACGGGCGGCGTCGGCTCAGGAGGCGGAGCGGGTCGGCTGGTGATCGGAAGGTCGCCGGTTCGATCCCGGGCTCCTCCCAGCGGAGGGTCGAGGTGTCCCCGAGCGAGACGCCTCACCCTGACTGCTCCTGACCAGCTGGCTGTCGCCCTGCGTGGCTGACCTTTTGCCTCTTAGAACAGTCCACAGCCTGGGTAAAAAGAGCTAAGGACAGTACGTCGGACATGTGGAAGGAGGCTGCCTCTGTCATATCAGACTTAAAACATAGAAAATGCATATTTGTTTATATTTTTAGTGTAAGGCTAAACTGATCTGAAAGGAGTGAGGGGAGGAAGGGCCGCACGTGGGAGGGAGAAAACGGGGGTCAAACGTTTATTGCAATGGTTTGCTTTGTTCCGTGAATTTCCAATGAAAAACAATTGTTCACAAAAGAATAAATAAAAGCGCTCTATAAATGCAGTCCGTTTACCATTCAAACGCAGAAACGTTCGCCCGTTCTGTCCTCATGTCCCCCCCCCCAGGGCTCCCTGGCATACGTGCCCCAGCAGGCCTGGATCCAGAACGCCACGGTGCAGGACAACGTGGTGTTCGGCCGGGAGAAGCTGAAGACCTGGTACCAGTGCGTGCTGGAGGCCTGCGCCCTGCTGCCCGACCTGGACATCCTGCCAGCAGGGGACGCCACCGAGATCGGGGAGAAGGTGAGGATGTGGAGGACGGACAGATCCGTTACCCCTGAAGAGTTACCTTCTAGGGTCTGCAGATTTACATTAAGGTTAAGGGCGTTTAGCAGGCGCTTTTATCCATAGCGACTTACAATAAGTAGATTTGTCAGAAGAAGGGGAAACAACAATATATCGCTGTCGGTACAGTACAGTTCTCTCTCCCCTCCCTCTCTCTCTCTCTCCCTCCCTGAGGGAGGGAGAGAGAGAGAGAGGGGGGGGAGGGAGGGATAGAGAAGAGAGAGAGAGAGGGGGAGAGAGAGGGGGAGAGAATCAAGTGCCAACCACTAACAATCGCTAGGTTAACCCATTCCCCGTATAAAACAGAGATAGCTAGGATAAGATGCCACACAACTAAGTACTGTTTTTAAGTGCCAGGACGTACAAACATACAGTTAGTGCGTTGGAGGGGTGTGGAGGGAGGTGGTGAACTCTGCAGATGGACCCCCCTGACCCTTGTCTCGTCCCCAGGGCCTGAACCTCTCCGGGGGGCAGAAGCAGCGGGTGAGCCTGGCCCGGGCGGTGTACCGCCGGGCCGACGTCTACCTGCTGGACGACCCGCTCTCCGCGGTCGACGCCCACGTCGGCCAGCACATCTTCGACAAGGTCATCGGGCCCAAGGGAGTGCTCCGCGACAAGGTAACGGAGGTGGAGTCCTGCAGAGCTCAGAGGTTCAACTTTATTTGTACAGCCCTTAATCACAGCTACAGTCTCAAAGGGCTTACCGACCCTAGACCCCCAGAGGGCAAGAGAGAACTCCCTTAGTTAGCAAGGAAGATATTTTTGAGGAGGAACGCAGAGTTGGGGATCCCTCCTTCAGAGTGGGGGATCCCTCCTTCAGAGTGGGGGGTCCCTCCTTCAGAGTGGGGGGTCCCTCCTCCAGAGTGGGGGGTCCCTCCTCCAGAGTGGGGGGTCCCTCCTTCAGAGTGGGGGATCCCTCCTTCAGAGTGGGGGATCCCTCCTTCAGAGTGGGGGATCCCTCCTTCCAGGGATGATCAGGAGTGAAATAGGGGCCATGATCGACATACAGACATACATACATACATACATACATACATACATACATACATACATACATACATACATACATACATACATACATACACACACACACACACACACACACACACGTCCTCTGTCCTTCTGGAGGCAGCGCTCAGAGTCCAGCAGGTCATCAGCCACCCCTCTGAGACGTACCCCACGGGGGTCCGGGTTTGTGACCTATTGGGGTGCCTGTTGTCTCTGCAGACGCGCGTCCTGGTGACCCACGGGATGAGCTTCCTGCCGCAGGCCGACCTGATCCTGGTGATGGTGGACGGCGAGATCACAGAGAGCGGCTCCTACCAGGATCTGCTGGGCCGCCAGGGCGCCTTCGCAGAGTTCATCCACACCTTCGCCAACACTGAGCGCAAGGAGAGCGCCATCCAGAGGGGTGAGGAGGGAGAGAGAGGGGAGGGAGGGAGGAAGAGAGGGAGGGTGAGGGGGAAGGGAGGGAGAGAGAGAGAGAGGGAGGGAGGGAGGGGGGGAGGGAGGAAGAGAGGGAGGGTGAGGGGGAAGGGAGGGAGGGAGAGAGAGAGAGAGAGAAAGAGGGAGGGAGGGAGGGAGGGAGAGATGAAGGGAAAGAGAGAGAGAGGGAGAGAGAAAGAGGGAGGGAGGGAGGGAGAGAGAGATGAAGGGAGAGAGAGAGAGAGGGAGAGAGAGAGAGAGGGAGGGAGAGAGAGAGGATATAATAATATAATAATACAATACCATAAAAATGTAGTAGTGCTAAGGAAAACATAAATAAAAAAGTTAAAAAAAATACAACAGAACAAACAGAACAACCAGTATAAATGATAAATAAATGGTGAGATTGTTTTTATGGATTCCAGTTAATCTGCCCTAGAAACGTATAGTTATAATTATAAAATCTAGCTGTCATTGATGGCACCTTGATGTTTAACCCGGTGTCTTCATGGCGTGCTCCAGCCGGCTCCAGAAGGTCCAACGCCCGGCTTAGCATGGTGGACTTCATGCCCTTCTCCAGAGACCTCTCCCAGGAGCAGCTCATCGGGTACCCAGAGATACACCTCACACACACCGACACCTTTCAAGGGAGGGCCCCTTAAGTGCACCCTTAATCTTAAGGTTAATGTGAACCGCGTTTGGTACTAGCGCCATTTCAAAGTGTCTCATTGCATACCGAGTGTGACGAAGCTGACCTCTGACCTGTCGAGGCTGACCTCTGACCTGTGGGTTCCCCAGAGGCGACTCCACCAACACCAACCTCCAGAACATGGAGTCTGTCCCGGAGTCGGACCAGGAGCAGGTTCCAGAGGACCTGGGCAGACTGACGGAGGTGGATAAGGCCCGCACCGGACGGGTGAGTCAGGGAACCTCCCAACAGCCTCACTTAAATACTACAACTAAACTCGTAATTAATAAGCAATACTCAAAAATGAATCCTTATTAATTCATTCATTAATGATTAGTATCATTTTGAAAATTAACGAAATGAGCTAATAAAATCTCCAAATAAAATAATGAAATTATTAAAATACTCAAAACAAAAATCCCATAGGCGTTCCCAACCAACCACTGTGCGTCGCCTCAAGCTGCTCCTCCTCTGTGTCTCCAGGTACGGCTGGACATGTACATGGAGTACTTCAAGACCATTGGCGTGGCCCTCGTTGTGCCCATCGTCTTCATGTACGCCTTCCAGCAGGGGGCGTCGCTCACCTACAACTACTGGCTGTCGCTGTGGGCGGACGGGCCCGTCGTCAACGGCACCCAGCAAGACACCGACCTCAAGCTGGCCGTGTTCGGGGCGCTCGGATTGGCTCAGGGTCAGTACGAAGAAACATAGATCACTGAATGTAGAATCTGACTTTGACGTCAGGTGGACGCTATTTAACAGAATCCAATTTTTAGTTTCTTCCCGTAGACACCCAGACTCGTACACTGGGTTGGCCATGTTATTTTACAATAGATAGAGTGGGAAGTCGTTTTAGTTTGCTGTTGCTTTGAAACATAACAAATCACTGAGTGTGGATTCTGACTTTGATGTCAGGTAGACGTTTTGTAACAGAAGCGTCATGGAAGGACAAACACAGGTGTCACTCATAACATCTAGTCTACTACTCATGCACTGGTTCATAAGAGGATCCCTAATTAGTGTTATGAGTGACACCTGTGTCTGCTCTACGATGACCCCTCTGTTGAAAAGGCTCTAATGAAACCACAGACCTCGTCTACCAACTGTCTTTCCGAAAACCGTAAAATGCGACAAACGAAGCCTGACGAGATCTCTTGGTTTCCTGTTTCCTGTTGTGTGTCTCCACGGCGTGTTCCTGGGGTGTTCCTGGGGTGTTCCTCGTCGCGTTCCCTGGCGTGTTCCTCGGCGCTCCAGGCATCGCCATCTTCAGCACCACGGTGGCCATCTCGCTGTGCGGCATCGTGGCGTCGCGCCAGCTGCACAGGGAGCTGCTGAACAACGTGCTGCACTCGCCCATGTCCTTCTTCGAGACCACGCCCAGCGGGAACCTGCTGAACCGCTTCGCCAAGGAGATCGACGGCATCGACTGCATGATCCCCGACGGCCTGCGCATGATGCTGGGCTACGTCTTCAAGCTGCTGGAGGTCTGCATCATCGTCATGATGGCCACGCCCTTCGCTGCCGTCTTCATCCTGCCGCTCGCCTTCCTCTACGCCTTCGTCCAGGTACGTCCAGGTCCACTGTGCTCATGAATGAGATGAATAAGATGGAGGAGATGAAGGAGAAGAATGAGATGGACGAGGAGAATGAGATGAGTGAGATGAATGAGATGGAGGAGATGAATGAGATTAATGAGATTAATGAGATAGAGGAGATGAATGAGATGGAGGAGATGGAGGAAATGGCGGAGATGGATGGTTGGCTGGATCTCCAACCTGGATCATACTTCCCCTCAGAAATCCCCACCTCGAGGTGGTCGAGCCTCCCGGCGATAGAGTACCGGGTTCAATCCCCAAACTTCCACAGCCTCCACGAGCAAGAAGTGAGCTGCTCCTTAACGACCTGCCCTCCTCCTCTCCCCCCTGAGTGTTCCTCACCCTGAGTGTCTCCCCCCCCCCCGCAGAGCTTCTACGTGGCCACGTCGTGCCAGCTGCGGCGTCTGGAGGCGGTGAGCCGCTCGCCGATCTACACCCACTTCAACGAGACGGTGCAGGGCGCCAGCGTGATCCGCGCCTTCCGGGAGGAGCGCCGCTTCGTCCTGCAGGCCAACAAGAGGGTGGACTTCAACCAGACCGCCTACTTCCCCCGCTTCGTGGCCACCAGGTGAGAACACCTTCTGATTGGACGGGAGGGGAGGCCTGACGGGCTGCCGTTGGTCGATTGTAGAATCAGCACAAGGTTCATGAAGGGGATGTGTTAGGTGTGCAAAGGCCGATTCAACTTGTGTTGTTCATAATATAGTTTTAGTTTGATGTGTTCTGTGTGAGTTCATAGGGAACAGTGATAACATCCAGTAGATTCATGCCTAAGCTATTGTTGCTTCACACAGACACCCAGAGCGGCACACCGTATTGGTCATGTTCTTTTGCAATAGATAGAGTAGGGAGTCATTTTAGTTTGCTGTTTAAGCTGAGTGGCACACCGACAACAAATGGAAAAGGGCTTGACGTGCGTGATGCTGAAGTGATTCACGGCTCAGAAAGCTGAGACCAGTGGAACAACGTGGAACGACTTCCACGTCTTTTTAGACTCAAGACTCACCAGTTCAGAGTTCACCTGGACTCTGCATAGCCTCCCCGTCCCACCCCATTGCTTCTTGTACGTTGTACGTCCTGGCACTTCATGTACGCACTTATTGTGTGTTGTGCGTCCTGGCACTTAATGTATACACTTATTGTGTATTGTGCGTCCTGGCACTTAATGTACGCACTTATTGTGTGTTGTACGTCCTGGCACTTATTGGACGTCGTACTTAGTTAAACATTATAACGGGTTAACCTAGTGATGGTTAGTAGTTGGCGCTTGGTTCTATGAACATCCTTACTGTACCGACAGAGATATATTGTTGTTTCTCTTTCTCCTGACAAATGGACAATCTAAGTGGCTTTGGACAACAGCGTCTGCCATAGTAAATGTAAACGTAAAGCGACGTGGACGTGACACCGACCGTCGTGCGTCCTGTGTGCAGGTGGCTGGCCGTCAACCTGGAGTTCGTAGGGAACGGCGTGGTCCTGGCCGCCGCCATCCTGTCCGTCATGGGGAAGCACACCCTGAGCCCAGGCATCGTTGGGCTCGCCGTGTCGCACTCCCTCCAGGTAGGACCTGACTGTGCACGTGCACGCACACGCACAAGCACACACACGTGCACGCACATGCAAACACGCACACACGCGAGAATGCATGCACACACACGCACGCACACACACACATGCACGCACAGACACAGGCACATACACGCACATGGAAACACGCACGCACACACACACAGACGCGCAGACACACACACACATGCACGCATGTACGCACGCACAGACACAGGCACACTTAGTTAGTGAAACCAAAACCAAACCTGTCAAATGAATGTCAGATGAAATCCTTTTGGCAACACGTTACGCAAAAAAGAAAAAAAAAACACCCAGGCAATCCCTCTTCTGAAGAGCCAAGCTGTGGTTCAGCCTGAGCAGGATTCAACAACAGCCCAGACGCCTTTCCCTCGGCACAGCCCGCACAGCCCACAGCCCGAGAGCGTCTGTATCAACACCGCTCATTGGGTCCTGTATTGCAGGTTACCGGCATCCTCAGCTGGATCGTCAGGTCCTGGACGGACGTGGAGAACAACATCGTCTCTGTGGAGAGGGTCAAGGAGTACGCCGACACTGCTAAAGAGGTCAGTCGACCACACACACACACACACACACACACACACACGCACACGCACACATGCATACATAAACACATACACATAGACATCCAACCACACACACACGCATACATAAACACACACACACACACAACCAACCACTCACACACACACACACACACATGCATACATAAACACAAACATAAACTCTACCACACACACACAAACACACACACGTGCATGGACATAAGCGTGCATACATAAAGACACACGCAAACAAAAAAACACACAGAAAGATGTGTATAGAAATACACATGCATATATAAACACACACAACCACACACACTTATACCCAGACAGACGTGCATACATAAGCACACACACAACCGCACACAGACATAAATGCATACAAAAGACAAGCAATAGACATTGTTGAGGTTCTACTACCGCAGACAGACCATGAAAACAGAGAGTAATGTGGGATTTGGTCTGCCCCCCCCCCCAGGCTCCGTGGACCGTGGAGGGGAGCTCTCTGCCCCCCGCCTGGCCCCAGAGAGGCACCATCGAGTTCCAGGACTACGGCCTCCAGTACCGCAAGGGCCTGGACCTCGCTCTGAAGGGCATCACCCTCAGCATCCAGGAGAGGGAGAAGGTGGGTTCTCCTCCTCGAGTCAAAGTACTGGAGGGCTTGTTTTTAAAAAGACAAGTGTTCGAAAGTACATTTTCTGTCCAATGTCAACGCGTTATTGCGTTGTTGCCGCAATGCGTTTGCAGAATGACTTGTGTAACCTGTGGAATAAAAAGCTTGTACAATAAGCGACAAAGCCTATAGAGATGACAGCTTCCTCGGGTTGGGACGGTAGACAGATCAAACATTTCAAACGATTCTTCATTTCAAACATCTCCAACATGGAGCTCAGTTCTGGCCAGGGCGCTCTGGTGGTGAGGGGCCTCCCCTCTTTAGCTCTGACCGGTCCAGCAGCAGGGAGGGGTCGTTTACTATGATTGGTTCCTCCTGTGATGAACACAGTGTCTGGCCGATCGCATTTCAGAAAAGAAAAGTAAAGATTTATCCGCTGACTTCAAAGAACCGCAACAGCGAACCATCGCCACTTTTATTGTTTTTTTATTCTCTTCGTCTCACCACGAGTCCGTTCCCTGTGGTGACTCAGTCCGTGTTGTCGCCGTTCCTCCAGGTGGGCATCGTGGGGCGGACGGGAGCGGGGAAGTCCTCCCTGGCGCTGGGAATCTTCAGGATCCTGGAGGCGGCCAAGGGGAAGATCTTTGTGGACGGAGTGGACCTGGCCGGCATCGGACTGCACGACCTGCGCTCTCGCATCACCATCATCCCCCAGGTGCCACACACACGCTCACACACACACACACACACACACACACACGCACACACACACACACACACACACACACACACACACACACACACGTCTTGTGTCATGGCCACAAGCTTTCATGACGACCGCTGAAACTATCACTAACATGGCAGGAAGCAGAAGCATCTATAAAACAAAACTCTAACTCCCAAACGGCCTCCCCAGACCAACACACCGAATCGCTCCCGCTCCTCCACTAACCTGCCTCTCTCTCTCTGTGGCCCCCGTCTCCCAGGACCCCGTCCTGTTCTCAGGCTCCCTGCGGATGAACCTGGACCCCTTTGATAACTACACTGACCAGGAGGTCTGGAGCTCCCTGGAGCTCGCTCACCTCAAGAACTTTGTCTCCAACCTGCCCGACAAACTGAGCCACGAGTGTTCCGAGGGCGGGGAGAACCTCAGGTAAGGGACGGCCACCTCTGGAAGTTCTGAAGCAGATCAGGACATTATTTATTTATGATTTATATGTTTGTATGTCAATCATGGCCCTCCTGATCCTCACTGGAAGGAGGGATCCCCCACTCGCCCACTTTTTTTAAACACATGGCCTGTTAAGCCCTTTGAGACTGGACCTATCATTCAGGGCTATACAAATAAAATTGAATTTAATTGCATTTATAGGTACCTGTCAATGAGGAGAAGGTAGCATCATCAATAATCCATAATCAGGCCAGTTAACCAAGTGAAGACGAAAATACTAATCTCAAAGCTCTGCTGCAGAGGGAAGGTTCGTTGAAGTTCAGACCCTAACTCTCCTTCCTCCTTCCTTGCCTCCTTCCTCCCTCCTCGTCCTTCCTCACAGTCTGGGCCAGCGTCAGCTGGTGTGTCTGGCCCGAGCTCTGCTGAGGAAGACGAAGATCCTGGTCCTGGACGAAGCCACGGCGGCGGTGGACCTGGAGACCGACACCCTGATCCAGTCCACCATCAGGACCCAGTTTGAGGACTGCACCGTGCTGACCATCGCCCACCGCCTCAACACCATCATGGACTACACCCGGTGGGTCTCCAGTCCCACGGCACGCAGCGTGGCCTGGGGAAGGCTTGACCTCTCTGAGACCTGACATTTACATTTACATTGAGGGCGTTTAGCAGACGCTTTTATCCAGAGCGACTTACAATAAGTGCATTTGTCGGAAGAAAGAGAAACAACAATATATCGCTGTCGGTACAGTAAGGATGTTCAAGTGCCAAGCACTAACAATCACCAGGTTAACCCATTCCCCGTTAATAACAAAGATAGCTAGGATAAGATGCTACATAATTCTAATTACTATTTTTAAGTGCCAGGACGTACAACATACAATAAGTGCGTAAGAGGGGCACATATTGGTGAGTAATAAAAGGTCAATAGGAAAGAGCTCAATATAGCAGAGACAAAGTGAACTCGTGATCACGGTGATTAAATCATCATCAACTTCTGTTTTTTAAAGGGAATTTGCTGACCTTGTGGAAAAACATTTCTTGCTGAAATTAATAAGTGCCAGTCTCAAAAATTCGACAATGTATACAGTACATGTCACAATGTCGACCTGGCAAGGCCAATAGGAGCTTTTGAGTGACCAACTTAAAGAGTCCATAGATCATTTATTAACAACAAACAACACAAAACATAACAATATAACATCTATCACTTTATTGACCTCAAAACGGTCCCTCTGCTCCGACAGAGCCTTAGGTCTGCATCTCTTCTCTAAACTGTTGTTCTGTTGTTGTTCTGCAGGGTGATCGTGATGGACAAGGGCCTCATCTCTGAGACAGACTCCCCTGCCAACCTCATCGCACAGAGGGGGCAGTTCTACCGCATGTGCCGGGAAGCTGGGCTGGTCTAGGCCTTCCCATCGCCCCTCTCCTCCGACAGAACCCTCTAGAAGTGTCTGGTCTAGGCCTTCCCATCGCCCCTCTCCTCCAACAGAACCCTCTAGAAGTGTCTGGTCTAGGCCTTCCCATCGCCCCTTTCCTCCAACAGAACCCTCTAGAAGTGTCTGGTCTAGGCCTTCCCATCGCCCCTCTCCTCCGACAGAACCCTCTAGAAGTGTCTGGTCTAGGCCTTCCCATCGCCCCTCTCCTCCAACAGAACCCTCTAGAAGTGTCTGGTCTAGGCCTTCCCATCGCCCCTTTCCTCCAACAGAACCCTCTAGAAGTGTCTGGTCTAGGCCTTCCCATCGCCCCTCTCCTCCGACAGAACCCTCTAGAAGTGTCTGGTCTAGGCCTTCCCATCGCCCCTCTCCTCCGACAGGACCCTCTAGAAGTGTCTGGCCTAGATCTCCCCCATCCTCTCTCCTCCAACAGAACCACATTAGAAGTGGCCGCATGGACGCTCTCACACTCTCGACACAAACCACGCCGGCCGGCCTTGATGCCGCTCGGGCGCGTTACCGGGGCATTACGTGTTTACAGAAGAAGAGGGTGAATCCGAAGGGAAACAGAACCTCACGTTTGACGGTTCGCTCAAGACTCCAAGAAAACAGAAAACGTGTCAGAAGTGCGCTGCTCCTCATGACTCTGAGACTGACATACAGACGCAGGCAGACGATGTGGTGCTTCTCAGAGCGTGCAGACCAGGTACAGCCGACTGTGTGGATTTAACCATCTGTATATACTAGAGCTACTGGAGTCTGGCGATTCCAGGAAAGGGTTTAACAATTGGCTGGCTCACTCATATATCGCGGCATTTACTGACGGGAGTCATTTTATTCTTTGGGGTTGAATCTAAAATGGATTATATTCATTTCAAGATGTTGATATCTCAGGAGAACAACTTGTGCAACCGTTCTGAGAATGAGTCGGCCTACTTATATTCTGCTCCACTGTTGCGGAATCCGGGACCCGAAAATACTTTTCTAGACACAATAAGCACTAAAAAAAGATTATCTCACTATGCAGCACGAACGTTAAATATAATCTGTTTTCTATTTGTTTTGATTCAACAAATGGAATTTGTTCAATTTAGAAATCATCTGATTCAGCTGTACTGAGTCCTTTGTGTATTTATGCCAAAGCACAAATATAAAACCAATCCAATCCATCCGTCCTTTCCAGTCAGACACCAGTCGAAAGTAACGTAATTATTGTACAGAAGTGTGTCAAATCTTATGCTGATTCAATGGAATGTATATAATAATCACAATGTTGACCTTTATCTCAACATTTTTAATTCCAAATTGACTTTTGGAGGAAGTAAATGTGTTGTTATTTTGTCTTACTGGTTTAGACAGAATTTTCAAAGAAAAGCTGTACCTTATTTATGTCATATGACAAAATTTGTTAAAGTGACAGAATTGTATTATATTTATACTTTTTTTATATCACTCTTGTTTATATTTTACTATTGCTGTATGCAATGTCTTATCATAGTTCATGCTGGATTAATAAAACATGTTTTAAAATCATTCATGATATCTGGTCTCACGTGTTGATTGAACTAAAGTGTTATACCTTTGAGGAGGTGAACCCACATGGTCGACCATCGTGGGTCTACAATAAATCAAGTATGGCAGCCAATAAGTAATCAAAGGGTTGGTATTACGCCACCAGGTGTGAGAGATTGGGCATTACAAGCTGTTTGAAAATCTGCCCTTACCTGTGCCTTAGTGACATCACAAGTGGGCGTGTCCACCTGTAGCTTTTAATGACTAATCACACTCACACCTGGAACCATAATAACACTCCATTAAGGATTTTTTTATTTTTAACTAGGCTTACCACCAACTCATCAATAGACCAGACCACAGTTCCGGTTACTACAAAGTCATGCTGAGTAATGAGTGTTTTTCATTATTGCCAAATTGTATCCGCACCAAATGGAGCGTTTGCGCAACAATATGATACAGACCTGAGCAGTCAGCCAGTGAATGTCCTTGGCTTGATTCCCATCATGACCACTAGAGGGAGGGAGACGTCAGGGAACCCTTGAGCAGTAGTGAAAAGGTCCTCGGTGTGATTCCCATCCTGACCACTAGAGGGAGGAAGAGTTCAACGTCCTCGGTGTGATTCTCATGATTACTACTTAACCCTTGAGCAGTAGTGAAGGTCCTCGGTGTGATTCCCATCCTGACCACTAGAGGGAGGAAGACGTCAGTGAGTTTTTGTTTACATTTGTTGCAATGGCGACCATCACAGAACTGAAGAGCGGTAAGAAGATGTTTTAGTTGTTTTTGGTCCGACGTCGACTTCAAATCAATGCAAATGTTAAGATAACTCTTTATTACTAACACATGGTGCACGACAAGATGTTAAACTTTCAAATAAATATGCAACAGGACACGTTAGAAGCCAATTGAGCCCTCCATTGAACATATTTAGTGGCTGTAGCAGTATATGTTAACCAATATATACCAGTATGAACCAGTATGCCGGCATACTGTTCCAATATGAGTCGCTTGAACTTAGAACATTGAACAAATTGGTTTAAATCATCCTGACGGATGGCAATTTATACAGTAATCAATCCATACCAGTACACCAGCATACTGGTGCAATATGAGTCGTTTTCTGAACACAGACTGGTTTAAATCATCCTGACTGATGGTCAGATGTTACCAGTGGTGGACAAGTACAAGTACACAACTCTATTACCTGAGTCAAAGTATAGATCCCCCTGGTCGAATATTACTCCAATACATGTGAAAGTTATTCAGTCCGTTCACGTTAAAGTACTGGAGTAATTGGAGTAAAAACACTTAAAGTATTTGTATTGAATTCAAAGTAATATCAACGCATTGTTGTATTGTTGCAGTAAGAACAGATACTCGAAAAATGTACAAAAGTACAGCACTGAAGTGTTTTGTACCTGGGCGCAGTACTCCCCCTGAACGTTGTTATTGATTAACGTTATTGCGCGCCGCCAGCGGTGCGGGACACGCTGGAGGCGCGCGGCGTTCTGAACCAGCTGAAGGCGCGCGTCCGGGCGGAGGTGTTCAGCGCGCTGGAGGACGGCAGCGAGCCCCGCCCCCCCCTGTCCCACCACAACCTGCTCATCAACCAGCTGATCGGCGACTACCTGGAGTTCAACCAGTACCGCTACGCTGCCTCCGTGCTCAAGGCCGGTGAGTTAAAACCAGCGACCGCAAGAGACCCAAGACTCACCTGGTCAGAGTTCACCTAGACTCTGCATAGCCCCACCCACCACACACACACACACACACACACACACCCCTCCAACACGTATTGTATGTTGTGCTTACGTCCTTGCATTAATGTACACACTTATTGTATGTTGTACGTCCTTGCACTTAAAAACAGTACTTAGCATTGTGTAGCATCTTATCCTGGCTATCTTTTGTATACGGGGAATGGGTTAACCTGGTGATGGTTAGTGCTTGGCGCTTGGTTCTATGAACATCCTTACTGTACCGACAGAGATATATTGTTGTTTCTCTTTCCTCTGACAAATGGACTTGCTCTAAGTTGCTTTGGATAAAAGCGTCTGCTAACTGCCCTAAATGTATGTGTCAATTTAAACTCTGGGATAGTAACTACCAGGGACACCTTGGTTTGTGACATCTAGGTCTGTTTGGTTTTCATACGATTTGAACGGGGATGTTTTGTAGCCATGGTTTGTTTCTCACTGCCTCACAACTTGAATCTCTAGCCTTCTAAGAAATGGTTGTTTCTATCTGTGGAGTTCAGACACTCGATGTCTGCTCCTTTGTTTGAAAAGCTGAGACGAACAGCTTGTGACCCTGGGTGAAGCCCAGATATTAGGTGTTAGACACAGGAACGTCAGTCAGTCAATGCTGTTTTCTATAACTTCCCATTACACCCTTGTAATGTATAACTAAGTTCTGCCACAACAAGCCTGCAGACGCCTCCAGGCGTGAGCTGTGGTCCGTCGAGCACATCTAGACACAGACTGAACCACGACCGCCTTAAACACCACCAGGACCTGGCTCTAAGGTGGCGACCGCGGTGAAGGGTGTGTCCCTCCCCACCGCGGCCCCGGCTGATTGGCTGACTGACTCTGTTTGTTTCCTCAGAGTCGGGCCAGCCTGAGGTCCCATTGGACCGGCAGTTCCTGGCCAACCAGCTGAAGGTGGTGGAGGACGCGGGCTCCAAGTCGGTGTGAGTAACCCTGACTTCAGAAGCACTCTGCAGACAGAGAGAGAGACAGAGAGACAGACAGAGAGACCGTCAGAGAGACCGTAAGAGAGACAGACAGACTGACATACAGAGAGGCAGACATACTGACCTATAGACAGACAGAGAGACTGACATACTGACCTATAGACAGACAGACTGACTGACTGACTGACTGACTGACTGACTGACTGACTGACTGACTGAGAGTAGTAGAAGTACAATATGGTATATTTCAAAATACAACAAAGTAAGATTTCATTATCAGATTTGCCAACACAATACAATTAATTGGAGCCCGACCGATAAAGGATTTTTAAGGCCGATACCGATACAAATATTTGGTGATATAAAAATCCGATATATTGTCCGATATATATTTAAAAAGAAATTCCTGAAACTCGTAACAAAACATAAACAGATTTCCCTAACATTGGTTATTTGTCGTTATTTATGAGTCCACACTAAAATATTAAGGTAATGCAGTTAAAAATTAACTTAATTGTATTGTTTTATTGTCACAACAGAAAAGAACATCAAAATATATTAAAGTTCTGATCAATAAAATGTATAAAAATACGAAACTACGAAAATGCCTAATATCGGCCCGCCGATAAATCGGTCGGGCTCCACAATTAATGTTCAGAATGTATATACCCTGACCCTAAAATAAGATTATTAAATACGTGTGATGTACGAGTTTATATTAAGCACATGCATAACAGCGATCAGAATGTGATTTACATTTTAATATACATTTAGTAGCCGCTTTTATCTAAAACGACTTACAATAAGTACATTTGTCAGAAGAAAGAGAAACAACAATATATCGCTGTCAGAACAGTAAGGATGTTCATAGAACCAAGTGCCAAGCACTAACCATCACTAGGTTAACCCATTCCCCGTATACAACAGAGATAGCTAGGAGAAGATGCTACACAATGCTAAGTACTACTTTTATATGCAAGGGCAAGTGCATGGGATAAAATGTGACTACTTCACAAAGATTAAAAATCAAACAGATAGTCTATTAGTAACAGAACGGTGGCCTTGATGACTGATTCTTCTCGTCTGTGTGTCTCCAGGCCTCTTCTCTACGGCCTGGTGTCTCACTTCCTCAACAGCGGCGGTGAGAATGGAGGGCCCGTGTTCCTGAGGGCCCCTGCCGCCCCTTCTGTGGGGGCCCCTTCTGGGGGGGGCCCTGCTGGAGACACAGCGGCCGGACGTGATGCTTGAGTCCCCTTAACGAGGGCGTGATGTGGAGGAAGCTGTTGCCCCCGGAAACCTGATATTCAAAGTCTCTGTTTTAAGCGGTCAGTTGAGTTCAACAGGATTCTGCATCGTTTTGATGATGAAGACGTATTTGTTATTTCAAACCTTTTTGAGATTCAGGCAAGATGTATAGTTATGTGAAGGTTGCCTTGAAATGTAATACAATTACAATCCTTTTCTTTAATATTACTCCTAATGTGTTTTGTTGAACGTTAATGTGTTTTTGGTATTTTAATAAATCTTAATTTTTTGACACTGTCATTTTGTTTTCTTACCACAAGGGGCAGGCTCACGGGGAACACCGTGTGGATGAGCTCCTTGCACTGAACTATAGCTCTAGTTTACTTCCTTAAAGAGACAAATGGGTCACCACCATATATGCTGCTTGAGGGAAGCCCTGTGTGAATAAATATTTACTGGCAATGAACGTCAGCTGCCACTCATCCAGATCCTTCTTCTCAAGTTCTCTTCTTTGTTTGCATTACTATCTAAACGTGTTCAAACAAACACACAACCTGCATAGAGAAACACCTGCTTGGGTTTTGAACCCGATCCTATTTAAGGGTTTTACCCCAAGCGGGAGCGACCGTGATCGAAAGTGACTTCCTGGCCGCCGTCCACAAGCGCTTACGGTTTTCCAGATCGTCTCTGAGTGATTCCGAGCGAGCCGCATCCCCCCCCTAACAGATCTGCTACTCCCGCTTGGCATCCTGGACTCGGTCCCCTCCAACCTGCTATATAAGCAGAGGAAAACGCAACAATGTGTGCAAGCTCTGTCTAGAACTGTCGCATTGTTCCGCTGTGTCAGGCTCTGGTGTGTAGGAGAGACAACTGTGTAAATACTTTTATGCACCCTGATCTTTAATTGCAACAGGGAGAGATGCGGTTTGTCCTTGGCTCAATATAGCATGCGAGGGCATTCCTTTGGGGTCAAACATATCCATAAACATAAATGCAGAAAGAATAGTTGGCCTTCTATGGCGTTGGTGATGAAACATGTTGTCATACTTGGTATATATAAGGTGTATACTGAGACAAAATTTAATACAGGTGAAAAGCCTATGCTTTTGTGTTTGAGAATCATTACATTATTTATTCAGTCCTCCTAAAAAGGTTGCTAGGTCGAAGCCAACCTTTTTGACCAACCCCGACCACGCCCGACGAGCTGGCTGTCGCCCTGTGTGGTCGACTCCGCCGTCGGTGTGCGCTTGTGTGCATTGACAGTTGTAAGTCGCTTTGGTTAAAAAGC
>NC_136935.1:51523462-51530962 GCF_949987615.1 Pollachius pollachius | reverse complement strand
CGCTCCGTCTGGCTATCTGAGGGAGGCCATAGGCTTGAAACTAACTATCAGTTTCCTGTTTCCCAAATATGGTTATATAAGGCTGTGTAACATCGTGGTATGGGCTTCGGTATCTGACTCAAGGCAAGTGTCATTTCTAATTCCCAGAATGCACTATAATGGTATTATAGCTCATTGATGCTCATTTTCAGACCCGGATCTTCTGAATAATAGGTTTGATACATTCAGTACAATATTTGCTCTATGACTCTATTCTATATTCACTTTATTTCACTGCCTGCCACACACAGGGATGATGATTGGTGGTGTCAGAGTGGCAGTTCTGTCACAGCCTCTTTAGGTGCTTAAGCAGGAGAGAAGAGTCTGTAGTGAGATCCTGTAGTCCCCCTTTGCATCTCGACAGTCCTCGTGTATCTTCTGAGGAATCTGCATTCCCAGGAGTCAGGAACATTCTTCCACTTAAAGTCCAAGCAGAGATTTCCCCAGAGGTCTTCATTATGTTTATCACTCTGCGTGATATCCAGTATCTCACAGACCTGAGGTCGGACGGAAACGTCCCTTGTCCAATGGGATTTTTACCCCATTTTGCCTTTTATTTAGATTAAATGGTACATTTGACCCTACTGCTTACAAGACAGGCTGATATGGTATACTTTAATATAGATAATATAGTTATAATAAAGTTTGATATAGCGATATACATTCTGCACAGCCTCATCATGTTAGCAAATCTTTGTTCCTTCTTTGCACTACACGACACCGATACCAATGCGGGAGTAGATGGTTTGTAGTCGCTTGCAGGGTTGTTTATATCTAAACACGCATGACAGTCCATCATTACCTCTGTACAGGCTGACAGTCTGAGAACTCACGCTGAGGACTAGCGGCCACAGGGACAGCTAACGCTCTCCGTCTAACCTCCTCTCTGTGTTGACACCACACAGCAAGCGGCATGTCCGTGTGTATGTGTGCATGTATGTGTGCGCGTGCATGTGTTTGTGTGTGTGTGTGTGTGTGTGTGTGTGTGTGTGTGTGTGAGCGGGACTTAAAGGGAGCGAGGAGCTGCGATCCGATTGGCCCGTCCTCTCGCTCTATCGCTGGGGAGTGTTGACTGCAGGAGCGGGGCGACTTTCCTCTCAGGAAACAGTTAGTTATCAAAGGCATCGCCCCCCCCCCCCCCGGGCCCGTCTCCCCCTCAGAGATATGCCTACTGCCTCCTATTAGAGGTCCTCCTCTGATCTGACCCACTGATCATCACCCTCTGGCCGCTGGGTGTGTGCGTTACGCTGCCAGGTTCTGGGTGAGTGGGTCCGGTTCTGTCCAAGCGTTCAGACATCAACAGGGTTTCCCAGGGTCGTGGTTCTGCAGAACTCCATTGAAGTGCTGCGCCAAGGTTTGAGGAGATAGAGTCGGAGGAACCGTAGACTTGATCCACAGTCTGCGGACAGGGCATGAATCTTTCAGAGCACCCCTGTGTGTGTGTGTGTGTGCGTGCGTGCGTGCGTGCGTGCGTGCGTGCGTGTGTGTGTGGTGTCTGCACTCTATTTTAAAACCCAGGCATTAAAGTGGTGGTAAGGCACCAGCTCGGACACCCAGGGTGCTACACACACACACACACACACACACACACACACACACGCACACACACACACTGCACACAGCGGTCCGCACACCTGCTCTGACCACCAGCACCACTGCGGCCCCAGCCTGCGTTCCCCCTCAGCAGGCAGCAGGCCCCAGGTGCAACTGAGCTCCGCGTCGTCAGGGCTATTCTGCGACTGACGGCTCCGGGCGGGCCGAGGTCAGTGTGAAGACAGCGGCCATAAAGTCCAGGAGTCTCCGGCGGCTACGTGCCTCCCTGTTATCATTCTGGAGTAAACGACGAGGCAACGCGAGAGACATACCCTTCCCTATATGGGCTTTGTTTGGGAGTTCACTTGCCTGGCTGTTTAGGTCCACAGCAAAAACAGACTGCAACTGAGAAGAGGCCCATAAATGGGCATCGCAGCACGGGACTGTAACATCTAGGGAGGGAGAGAGTGGAGGGGGGGAGAGGGGGAGAGAGAGAGGAGGAGAGGGAGAGAGGGGGAGAGAGAGAGAGGGGGAGAGGGGGAGAGAGGGGGAGAGAGAGGGGGGGAGGGAGGGAGAGGGAGGGAGAGAGGGGGAGAAAGAGAGGGGGAGAGGGGAGAGAGAGGGAGGGGGGGGGAGAGAGGGAGAGAGAGGAAGAGAGAGGGGGAGAGGGGGTTGGGTTGGTAGTGGGAGAGAGAGAGGGAGGCAAGGAGATGACAGGGAGGGGGAAGGAGGAAGATGGAAGAAGAGAGAGGGGGGAGATAGAACGGTAAGGGGCTTCAATCATAAACAGGGGCTCCCTGTTTATGATTATTAATACATGTGCAAATTGGTGACAAATCCATCGGCGTTGACAGGATCTTCTGGGTAATCCCAGTTCCTTCCTCCAGTCGTTCCCAGAGTGAGTAAATCTCTAGACCGGGAGCGTTGGTTGTTGTGTTTCCCCTGTGGCGTGTGTGACCGCGGACGGGGGTCTGTGAGAACCACTCGTTAGTCCCTGGACGGCTTTAAAAAAGAAGAACTCTCAGTTTCCACTGCTGGCTGGAGACAGCTCCTCTGGTGGCGCTCTGGTTCACTCAAACCACAAACCCAACCGTCACCACAGCCTCACACATGAAGGTTAATAGTGCTTAGTGATGACTCATGTCATGATGACTAGATATTAATAGAGCGCAGTACTACCCTGTTGTCCATAGCGACGATACTATCTTACTTCAGCTGATTGTATTGCAACACACACAGCATATTAGCTTCTCTTGTTGAAGACGCATTTGGTGTTCGTTTTTAGACCTTTATTCACTGAATATATGTTTCATGTATTAATATACCCCCTTATATCTTATATCCTATCCTAGCTCTCTTTGTTGTGTACGGGTAATGGGTTAACCTAGTGATTGTTAGTGCTTGGCACTTGGTTCTATGAATAGCCTTACTGTACCGACAGCAAGATATTGTTGTTCCTCTTTCTTCTGACAAATATACTTATTGTAAGTCTCTTATGATAAAAGCGTCAGATGTAAATGTAAATATATGTGCCATTTATTCAGTGGAGATTAAAAACACAAGTGTCCTTCAGGCTTCCCATGGCCACCTCCAGTCATCTCTATCCATCTCCTCTCTGCATCCCCACTGTACCGATGCTGACCTCTGACCTCCCTCCCTCCCCCCTTCCTCCCTCCCCCACAGTCGGCCCGCGACCCCGATCCCAAGATGTCGAAGAAGGCGCCCAGCGACGACGAGAAGTTCCTGTACGTGGACAAGGACTTCATCAACAGCCCTGTGGCCCAGGCTGACTGGTCCGCCAAGAAGCTGGTCTGGATCCCGTCGGAGAAGCACGGCTTCGAGGCGGCCAGCGTCAAGGAGGAGCACGGCGAGGAGGTGCTGGTGGAGCTGGCCGACAACGGCAAGAAGGTGACGGTGAACAAGGACGACATCCAGAAGATGAACCCGCCCAAGTTCAGCAAGGTGGAGGACATGGCGGAGCTCACCTGCCTGAACGAGGCCTCCGTGCTCCACAACCTCCGCGAGCGCTACTTCTCTGGGCTCATCTACGTAGGTCCCTGGGGGGGGGGGGGGGGTGTTGTGGTGTGTGTGTGTGTGTGTGCGTGTGCACCTGTGTGTCTCTGTGTGTGTTTGTCTGTGTGTCTGTAGGTGTGTGTGCGTGTGTGTGTGTGTGGGGGTCTGTGTTTCTGTGTGGCTGTGTGTGTGTGTGTGTGTGTGTGTGTGTGTGTGTGCGTGTGTGTGTGTGTGTGTGTGTGTGTGTGTTTGCGCATGCAATGTACACAATGCGTAAACGCCCACACACACAAACGAGTCTACGTTCATTCCTTAGTTTGGACCAGTTGACCTTCATCAATCGTTCCCTACCCCTGAGTTCCCCTCCTCTTCCTCCTGCTCCAGACGTACTCTGGCCTCTTCTGTGTGGTGATCAACCCCTACAAAATGCTGCCCATCTACTCAGAGAAGATCATCGACATGTACAAAGGCAAGAAGCGCCACGAGGTGCCGCCCCACATCTACTCCATCACCGACAACGCCTACAGAAACATGATGCAAGGTAAAGTATTGCTTTTAACGCTCGTATCTCACCCTGACCTTCGTCTGTGTCGTCCTAGAGGAGTAACGCCTTTCAACAGCCAGTTCTTTAGCAGTTCACTAAATCACAGCTCGCTTCACTCCCTGTTGGCCGCGGATGAGAAAGGAACTAGCTCAGCGCTACGCTACGGTAGCTCCGGCGGTCTGCTAGCCTCTGCCTCAGCCCCATCCGTCTTGTGCTGAAGTGTTGCCTGACAGATTAAAGGGTTTGTTATGGATTATTCTCCATGGCAGCTGTCACGTCCGTCTTGTCAGAGGAGTAGGGCCGTCTGCTCGGCTGCCCCAGCGCTGTCAGTCTGTCCTGGTCTCGCTCCGCACACGGTCGTAGCCTCAGTCAATGTCTGCGTGAAAGAATACTAACTACAACAACAATCAAACACACACAGAACCATTAGTATGTATGCTGGGGGCGGCAGTTGCTCAGGAGGTAGAGCGGGTCGGCTGGTAACCTGAAGGTTGCTGGTTCGATCCCCGGCTCCTCCTAGCTGAGTGCCGAGGTGCCCCTGAGCGAGACACCTCGCCCAAACGGCTCCTGACGAGCCTTGCGTGGTTGAGTGTGTGAATGAATGGTGTCACGTTGTTTTGGATAAAAGCGTCTGCAAGAATCCCCCAAATGTTGATGTAAGCTATGGAGCTCATGAAGGTAACACTTGCTCTACTCAGATACATCTGATCGTGCCGAGCCCGGCCAGCCAGGCTGACCCACCGTCACCACCTCAGAGTCAGTGGCTAAGCCCTGCTTACAGTAAATGCCTCCTTGGCTCGCGGTGCCGTAGATCATAGCCCCAGCGTGGCTCCGTTCCCACAGAGCCTGTGTGTCCGGGTCCAGCGGAGCGGGGTCATGCCCACTTAGTCCCACGCCCCCCGCGGCTCCACCGGGCTGCTCTCTCTGAGGGGCTGACATCTGGAGGGAACGATGGGTGGAGGACTGGAAGACATTTCCTGTTTTACCCCCACCCACCCCGGCCCAGCCCACTTCCCCACTTTCCCACCACCACCACCACCACCACCTCCCACCACTGAATCTGATACTCCAAATTCTCCCCCGGTGTTGTTTTATGGGCAAGTCATATGTTATATAAATAGCATTTCCTCGCATTCTGCCGCTCGCACCACAGTCCGGTCAGCGGAGCTTTAGGAAGGGAGGAGGAGTGACTCAGACGTACATTAGGCACGCAGAGTAAACCGTGGTGGCCAATCAGGAAACCGGTTTGCACCCACTCTGTGGAGTCGGAACATCAGTTTGAACGCTTTGTTTGTCTCGCCTGTCTCCGGGTGTCTCTTTGTTATAAGATGTGACACTCAAGGCCTCATCCACATAAGGGATGAGGACTCAGACCAAAGCAAGTCATTCATTTACATTTACATTGAGGGCGTTTAGCAGAAACTTTTATCCAAAGCGACTTACAATAAGAACATTTGTCAGAAGAAATGGAAACAACAATATATCTCTTGGTACAGTTAGGATGTTCATAGAACCAAGTGCCAAGCACTAACCATCACTAGGTTAACCCATTCCCCGTATACAACAAAGATAGCTAGGGAAAGATGCTACACAATGCAAAGTACTATTTTTAAGTGCCAGGACGTACAACATCTAAGTACATATAAGCAACACATCAAGTAAATTCAGCCACACAAACGTTCTGTTGACAGCTAGTGTTTAGCTGTACCACTACTGAGGAAATGGGATGTTGGTCTGATCGGCGTTGGTACAAATCAAACACGTATGACATGTTACCCTGAGGAGCAGAATGTGGAACTGCAACCAGCACTGGTGTTTGTTGAGGACGATTGGAAAGATGAAAGAACGAAAACAGGATACCTAAAGATACTTTCAGGATAATATGTGTTTCATATGTATGAACTTTTGCACATTTGCAAAGAAAGTACTACGACCGCTCCAACTTCACATTAGAATTTGGTTTATCTGGTGTAAAGCTCACCTGAGTTCAGCAACGAGGCTAAAGAAGGATATTCTTCTAAAGTTCATAGCCAGATCTGTCTTAAAGCTGTATTGATGTTCAACTTGAGTCTTTAAAACCAAGTTATGAATCTTTAAGCACTTCCAGCTACAACACTTGAACATTTTGACATTAGGATTAAGTACGAGAAGAATCCCAAAAGCGCTAATATCTCTTTGATGCCACCGAACGGTGTCTGAGCTGGAGCGCCATAGTTGGAACAGGAATCCGGAGCGTTTATAGGAGCATCCGTCATGAGGCAGGAAGTGGACCAGCTGGAACCGAGCTCTGACGTTCCTCTTGGAGCGTAGGCTGACAGAAGACCTTTAAAATGATAATGGGGAGAGACACATCGTTATATCATTGGTGTTATGAATAGTATGAGTTATTTAGATGTATTACTGTTGTTACTCTCAGTAGTAGTGGAAGTAGTTGAGTAGGAGCAGGGGTATTTGTAGTCATAGTATTGGCAGTGGTGGTAGTAGTGGTAGTAACAGTAGTAATGGTAGTCATATTATTGGTCGTAGTGGTAGTAGTAATGATGGTATAGTGGTAGTATAGTAGTAGTAATGGTAGTCATAGTAGTGCTATTAGTAGTAGTTGTAGAAGTTGTAGTAGTGGTAGTCGTAGTGATGGTTTATTAGTAGTGTATTAGTAGTAAGGGTAGTGATAGTATTGGTAGTAGTAGTAGTAGTTATGGTAGCATTCCTTTGAGTAGTCCAACGCTCCTTGGCAGGTTTGGGAGCAGGTTGTGTTTGGACAGGAAACAGTGGTGTATACAGCCTCCTCTTAATGTGTAAATACCCCCCAGCGACCCAGGACACACAGCAGCATCCCTGCTCCGAGGCTGTTTGGATTAGCCTCTCCCACAGCTAGAGGCTCTGTTCCTGTCCCTGCACCTCCTCCTGGCTCGCTCTCCTTCCAGCCTCCCCTTCTCTCTCTGCCTTAATTAGGGAATGAAAAGAGAGGGACCTGCCCAGCCAGACGCCGCTGCCAGGTCACTCCAAAAGGAGGAGTAGCCTCAGAGGGAGGTCACTCCAAAGGGAGGAGTAGCCTCAGAGGGAGGTCCACGAGCCAGCAGCACAGTGAGGCTCACTGGTGACCACCTGCAGCTGCAGACGGAGAGAGTGGAGGAGATGTAGTGAGTGAGGGTGAATGCTAGAGGAGGATTCCTCTTAGTGAGTGAGGGTGAATGCTAGAGGAGGAGTCCTCTTAGTGAGTGAGGGTGAATGCTAAGAGGAGGAGTCCTCTTAGTGAGTGAGGGTGAATGCTAAGAGGAGGAGTCCTCTTAGTGAGTGAGGGTGAATGCTAGAGGAGGATTCCTCTTAGTGAGTGAGGGTGAATGCTAGAGGAGGATTCCTCTTAGTGAGTG
>NC_136935.1:51448462-51510962 GCF_949987615.1 Pollachius pollachius | reverse complement strand
TACCTGAGTGGTCGACATGAGATCATGGGGAGGATTGTCTCACCTGGTCCCGCTCTCTCTTCCAGAACAACCCCCCCGGCATCCTGGCCCTGCTGGACGAGGAGTGCTGGTTCCCCAAGGCCACGGACATCTCCTTCGTGGAGAAGCTGATGAACACGCAGGGCAACCACGTCAAGTTCTCCAAGCCCAAGCAGCTCAAAGACAAGACAGAGTTCGCTGTGCTCCACTACGCTGGGAAAGTACGCAGATAGATATAGATATAGATGGATGGATATCTAGACGGACAGACGGACAGACGGATGTTTCAGTGCTGTCCTAAGTCCGTCCTGTCGTTGTGTAGGTGTGCTACAACGCCACGGCCTGGCTGACGAAGAACATGGACCCCCTGAACGACAACGTCACCAACCTGCTCAACAACTCCTCCAGCCCCTTCGTGCAGGACCTCTGGAAAGATGGTGAGAGTCCTCAGATAACCCTGCTGCTCCTATAGCAGTCTTTAAGAGGACCTCTGGAAAGATGGTGAGAGTCCTCAGATAACCCTGCTGCTCCTATAGCTGTCTTTAAGAGGACCTCTGGAAAGATGGTGGGAGCATGCTGTCTTGTGCCTTCTGTCTTCTTGTTAATCACCAGTTTTTAATCAGCAAGTTCTTAACGAGGTGATCGTGTGTTGTTAATCAGCTGTTCTTAACGAGGTTATCATCGCGTGTTAATCAGCTGTTCTTTACGAGGTGATCGTGTGTTGTTTATGAGCCTGTTCTTAACGAGGTGATCGTGTGTTGTTAATCAGCTGTTCTTAACGAGGTGATCGTGTGTTGTTAATCAGCTGTTCTTAACAAGATTATCATCGTGTGTTAATCAGCTGTTCCTTACGAGGTGATCGTGTGATGTTAATGAGCCTGTTCTGAACGAGGCGATGGCGTGTTGTTGTCCAGTCCGTTCTTAACGAGGTGATCGTGGTGTGTTCATCAGCTGACAGAGTGGTTGGCCTGGAGACCATCGCCAAGATGTCCGACTCCTCGATGCCCAGCTCCTCCAAGACCAAGAAGGGGATGTTCCGCACGGTGGGGCAGCTCTACAAGGAGTCGCTGACCAAGCTGATGACCACGCTTCACAACACGCAGCCCAACTTCGTCCGCTGCATCATCCCCAACCACGAGAAGAGGGTGAGGAACGGAGCCCGGACGCCAGGGATGTCTCCGTGTCGGTTCAATGAACAACTAGACACGTCGCCGCATGTGCATTTTTCTAAAGAAAAGGCATGCGGTTGCGGCAAGTTGTCGTGTGCGCAATGTTCCGCGAGCACGGCGACGTTCTAATGCCAGCGTGCCGAGTTTCAAGTCCCTGGGCTGCTTTGAAGTCGACTTGCGATTTGTTGGGTTGTGAAAAATGGCACCCGCTGTCGCTGAAGAGGTCCTTTTAATTTTTTGGAGGCCTGCTTACACGCGGTTTGTATACGTGTACCAACATTGAGTTCCATCTTAAAAATAGCACAGTCTCAATGAACAAAAATGTTATCGTTATTTTATTATCAATCCTGTTCTCTCCTGTAATTGATCATATGGTGCATTATTTTATTTGTGTGGCACAAAAACAAACCTGTTCAACATCTGACTTAGATGAAAACACTAAAAGTCGTGGACCAACGTGTTGGTTTATGAAGGACATTCCCTGCTGTAGCCCTCATGGGTCTCACTGATATGGAGCCCTTCCATCCCTCCCCTCCTCTGTGCTCAGGCGGGTAAGCTGGACGCCGTGCTGGTGCTGGATCAGCTCAGGTGCAACGGCGTCCTGGAGGGGATCCGTATCTGCAGACAGGGCTTCCCCAACAGGATCCTCTTCCAGGAGTACCGCCAGCGGTACGTTGAACCATAGACATTAAGCGCACGCTACTTTAAAACAAAAAGTAGGCTGTAGTGTTTGCATTTTTTCATTTTTAACTTATCTTTATTTACTTTAGCTTGCATTGTTGCTGCTATGTTGAGGTGTGTGGCTGGTGTAAAGCCTAAGAATTGTACTCTTGTGTACTTGTGTACTATAATAAGATGTAATAAAAGTAATTCTGATTCTGATTCTGATAAGTGATTGACAGTCGGTGTGTGGTATTCGGGACCTGTTCTCCTCCCTCATACGTACTCCCTGTTCTTCTCTCTTCTTCCCACCCCTCAGTTATGAGATCCTGGCTGCGAACGCCATCCCTAAAGGCTTCATGGATGGAAAGCAGGCCTGCTGCCTCATGGTAACGTCATGATACACTGAAAGCCTCTGTGCTCACAGCCTGCAGTAGAGCTGCACACTTAGCTGCAGATTAATACGAATCATGATTTTGGCCTCTGGCAAAATCATTCATTCATTCATCAACATTAAACAGAGCTGCAGTTACATTAAAACATTTACAACTCAGTTACAACAGAATATGAATGGAATCAATAAATGTTATTAACAATGAATAATCCCAAACACAATACCCACAATGCCTTAGTCTGCAGTATTCATATTTCATATATTAATATACGAATCATATATGAAATATTAAAGCTTAATCTTACTAAACTCCCCTATATGTGTTGTGTTATTATGAGTCTGACTGTATTTTACGTGATATTTTATCGCTTGCTCTTTCCTTAACCTTCTCTCCTTCTTCTTCTCCTTCTCCTTCTCCTTCTCTCTCTCCTTCTTCTTCTCCTTCTCTCTCTCCTTCTCCTTTTCCTTCTCTGTGTCTGCAGATCAAACATCTGGACCTGGACCCCAACCTGTACCGGATCGGCCAGAGTAAGATCTTCTTCAGAACGGGCGTGTTGGCCCAGCTTGAGGAAGAGAGGGACCTGAAGATCACCGTGGTCATCATCGCCTTCCAGTCGCAGGCCAGAGGCTTCCTGGCCAGGAAGTACGTCCAAGCTTCTCACCACCAGGAGTGGCGTTGTGTTGTCCTGTTAAATCAGGATTATTTTACTTTCCTTGTCAGTAGCCTCAGTATATGCATGTTGTTGTATGTATCATAATTCAGCATCATATAATCATAATTTTAGCTAAATAATTGCAACATAATCATGATAATAATAATAATAATCATTATCATAATAGTAGTATTTTTTTTTTATCTATTACTTTTGATTAGATATGATTTTTTCCTTCCTGATACCGATTCCGATTCCTGAACTTGAGTATCAGCCGATTTTTTAATACTGGTATCAGTATCGGAACAACTCTACTTTTTACTATCGTCTACAACGTATTGTTCGATGTATTCTGCGTCCCTTCCAGGGCGTTCTCTAAGAGGCAGCAGCAGCTGACGGCCATGAAGGTGATCCAGAGGAACTGCGCCGCCTACCTGAAGCTCAGGAACTGGCAGTGGTGGAGGCTCTTCACCAAGGTCAGGAGATAGGCCCCATAATGCACCACAAGCATTACATGAAGAACGTCCCTCCATCGGCCTCTAACCCCTGTTGTACTGGTCTCTCTCCCTCCATCGTCCTCTAACCCATGTTGTACTGGTCTCTCTGCTGGTCTTTCTGCTGGTCTCTCTGCTGGTCTCTCTGCTGGTCTCTCTGCTGGTCCTTCTGGTCTCTCTGCTGGTCTCTCTGCTGGTTTCTGCTGGTCTCTCTGCTGGTCTCTGCTGGTCTCTCTGCTGGTCTCTCTGCTGGTCTCTGCTGGTCTCTCTTCTGGTCTCTCTTCTGGTCTCTCTTCTGGTCTCTCTGCGGGCTGCAGGTCAAGCCTCTGCTCCAGGTGACCCGGCAGGAGGAGGAGATGGGCATGAAGGACGAGGAGCTGAAGAGCGCCAAGGAGGTCGCCGTGAAGTTTGAGTCTGAGCTGAAGGAGATCACCCTGAAGCACACGTCGGTAAACGGCCCCACACACAAACCATTTCTAATCTGCAGGGTGATGTCAGGTTTATTTGGTGATATAAAGATTGCAAATCAACGTCACACTTTCCTGCATTTTAAACCTGTAGGTTCATTAATTTAGCATCCTCGAACCCATAATCATACACAAAACAATCATGTACTGTTCATAAAACGAGCAGAACCAGAGAGAACCCAGAGAGGAGGCGACAGGTGGAAGTGGGGTCGAGGCTTCAGTTGTGGGGTTCAGTTGTGTTGCTCAGAAGTTTCGTACACGGTGGACACGAAGTAACAAGTCTCAACTGAATCAAGCATTTACTCATCTCCGAGAAGTTCTCAACCGCTGATTTTGTATACAGTTTTTTTTATCTCTACAAAAAATGGCCGAGGTCCGGACCTCGCTGAACTCATAGCTGGCTGCGGGCATGGCCTCCAATCAGCGTCGCCCTGCCTCTGTCCTCACCTTTTTCCTCCTCCTCCTCCTCCACCCTGCTCCTCCTCAGATCCTGGAGGAGAGGAACGCGCTCCAGGAGCAGCTCCAGGCGGAGACGGAGCTGTACGCCGAGGCCGAGGAGATGAGGGTGCGTCTGGGCGCCAAGAAGCAGGAGCTGGAGGAGATCCTCCACGAGATGGAGGCGCGTCTGGAAGAGGAGGAGGACCGCGCCCAGGCCCTCATGGTGGACAAGAAGAAGATGCAGCAGCAGATGCAGGTCAGGCTCGCCTCCTTCATCTCTCGTTCTGCCTTAAAGGTTCTTGGTGGTTGTTTCCTAGAGAGCTGGAGGGCAGACATCCTAAGATGCTGACGCATTGATGAAGAATAACTTGTTTTTAAGTTATTAAAAATAAGTTACCGGCAGCAAAGTTACCAGGAATACATTCAGTGAGACAATGGGTGAACACGATTCTTATTTGGGAACTTTCACCTTCTGGATGGTTACAAAGGTACCAAAGGTGAAGGGGAGTGAAACTCTCCATCGGGGAGAGTTTAGGATTGGTCAGGGCTGAAGTCAGCCGTGGCGATAGGGGCCGAGTTGAACTGCAACACACTATTAGGGAAGTGGACATGGAAGTCCGAGGGCAAGAACATCAAGTCTGGAAGTCTACAAGCAAGGCTGCAAGACGGTTAAAGGAATCTACACAACAAAGAAGTCAGTTGATCGGCACGGCCTTAGTATCATTACTGTGATACTATGATAGGTATCTCTAGGTCCATGGAGAATGTATGCAATTCCTTTTAAATTGACTAGTAATTATACAAACAAGGTTAATATAATTTGTATATAATTGTATATTATGGTTATGGTTGACATTTCCACGACGTACACGCATGGGTTCATCGTGACCTTCGCTGCTGAATGATGTGACCCCTGATGAACCCCCGGGCTGCAGGACCTAGAGGAACACCTGGAGGAGGAAGAGGACGCGCGGCAGAAGCTCCAGCTGGAGAAGGTCACCTGCGAAGGGAAGATCAAGAAGCTGGAGGACGACGTGCTGGTGATGGAGGACCAGAACAACAAGCTGTGCAAGGTACGCTCGCCACGCCAAGGTGCGCTCGCCACGCCAAGGTACGCTCGCCACGTCAAGGTGCGCTCGATACGTCACGGTACCGTGGCTACGTCTCTCTGCGTCTTCTCCGTAGACCGGGACACAGTTCGTTATGACATGTGACCTTTTACCCTTGGAGTCAAGTTGTGGAAAGTGGTGGCGGTGTGAACTGATAGAAAATATATGCAGGTTGTACATCCCTTAAAGCAGTGATATCATGCCACCAGGTGTGAGTGTGATAAGCCCCAACCCTAACCTGTTGAGATGAGAGATGTTTGGATTGGATTTGATGTTACATCGTCTGTGTTTATGGACGGGTAGGAGAGGAAGCTGATGGAGGAGAGGATCGCAGACTTCAGCACCAACCTGGCCGAGGAGGAGGAGAAGTCCAAGAACCTCACCAAGCTGAAGAACAAACACGAGTCCATGATCTCTGAGCTTGAGGGTAAACATTACACTTACCTTAAACCAGGACCGACTGGCCTTCCATTATCCTGCACTTACCTTAAACCAATGCCCTGTTACCTTCATCACTCAGGCTTGGAATCGTTTGATCTGCTGCATCTTTTAATCTCTAAATCAATGGGATTTGTGGGGAAAAAGGCGAAAAACATCACATTTGGAACCATGAGTCCACACAACAAGCCTCCCTAGCCTCAGTCTGTGTCTCTCCGTGCCTCTGACCTCCTGACCTCCTGATCCTCTGACCTCCTGACCTCCTGATCCTCTGACCTCCTGACCTCCTGACCTCCTGATCCTCTGACCTCCTGACCTCCTGACCCCCTGATGTGCCCTGACTCCTCCCCCAGTCCGCCTGAAGAAGGAGGAGAAGGGTCGCCAGGAGCTGGACAAGGTGAAGCGGAAGCTGGAGGCGGAGTCCAACGACCTCCAGGAGCAGGTGGCCGACCTTCAGGCCCAGATCGCCGAGCTCAAGGCCCAGCTGGCCAAGAAGGAGGAGGAGCTGCAGACGGCGTTGGCCAGGTGAGAAGTCCAAACTAAAACTGTAGCATTCAAATTACAATCATTTCATTAAGTGCACTGAAGTCTGCGGTTGAAATTCCATATTAAAATGCGGTTAAAAAAAACACACTTACAGTTATAGTCATTTCAACACCTTACCATTCTCCATGTTATTGTGTTCGTTCTATAATATAAGGATAACTTGAATGCGACACAAGAAAGCAGGTCGAGACGTTTAAATCCATCTTAACTCTGATTCACTAGCACCAGGACGATGTTACACTGAACAGGTGCCGTAGAGCGCCCCCATCAGGCATGGAGTAACAGTGCACACTGATGACTACCCATGGCATACATAACACAGGTGTTCTCTCACCGTCCTCCAGGCTAGAGGATGGTCTAAACATCTCAACACCTCACCCCTCTCCTTGTGTTATGGTCCTCCAGGCTAGAGGACGAGACGGCGCAGAAGAACAACGCGCTGAAGAAGATCCGGGAGCTGGAGGGCCACATCTCAGACCTGCAGGAGGACCTGGACTCGGAGCGGGTCGCCCGCAACAAGGCGGAGAAGACCAAGAGGGACCTGGGCGAGGAGCTGGAGGCCCTGAAGTCTGAGCTGGAGGACACGCTGGACAGCACCGCCACGCAGCAGGAGCTCAGGTCAGAGACGCCGGCCACACCCCTTTAGAGCCCGCCGGCCACGCCCCTTCAGAGGCAGAGACCGATGGTCACGCCCCTTTAGAGCATGCAGGCCACGCCCCTTCAGAGGCAAAGCTCGATGGCCACGCCCCTTTAGAGGCAGAGCCTGCAGGCCACACCCCTTTAGAGCCCGCTGGCCACACCCCTTCAGAGGCAGAGACCGATGGTCACGCCCCTTTTGAGCCCGCTGGCCACGCCCCTTCAGAGGCAGAGACCGATGGTCACGCCCCTTTACAGTCAGAGCCCGCCGGCCACGCCCCTTTAGAGGCCTTCTGCTTTGATTCTTTGCAGCAGTGGTTCTCAAACTTGTCGATTTTCAATTGTCTAGCTTTTTGAATGGAAACTTGGTCAGGGTGAAGTACCCCTAGGGGTACGCGGACCCCTATTTGATAACCAATACTTTACAGCAGTGGAGGCTTCTTAAGTCAGGAGAGGGAGGAAGATCCTCTTTAACATTGTTAATAAAAAATGTAGATTGTCCAGACTACTTTAATGAATTAATGCCCTTAAATATGAATACTTTAATGCCTTTGTATATGTAATGTTAGTTTCCCTGGGTAAAGGGATATTAGCACCCCCTATCGCCTATTGACAATTACTTCAGGGAGGAATTTCCTCCCTCAGCCTCCATTGACTCCCATTCATCTCCCCGATTGCTCAGAGTCACCTGGACTCTGGACTCCCCCTTTAATCCCCCCACCCTCTTACGCACGTATTGTATGGTGTACGTCCTGGCACTTAAAAACAGTACATAGTTGTGTAGCATCTTATCCTAGCTATCCTAGCTACCCCAATGATAGGCCCAGATTTTATTATTTAGTTTTACAAATCAAGAGTAGGCCTGATTTGACTAATTGGCTTTGCATCCTTTCCTTCTGCCCTTGTAGTCCAGGACATGCTGCCCACCAGCTTTCAAAGCCAATGCTGCCACTGGTGGAATTGTTTCAATTCACAAAATTATCCCATCCCGCTATTTTGTAGTTCTCCAAAACACCCTAAAACAACTTGAGTCTCACATAGCTAGGCCACCATACGCCACTATGGCAACCAAGCGCGCAGTCCTTCCCCCCTCACTTTAAAAACCACCAGCCGCCGCTGCTTTACAGTAACATTGAACAGATCAAGCTCTGATCAAGGCAACCTGTACGATGAACATCGATATCACAAGGTCTTTACTATGCTGAAATACAATACGTGTAGTTTGTATCCATCGCCTCATCTACCTGTACGCGTGGGTCTATCTGTGTTCACTGTGAACCGGTGCGCTCCCCGTCTCAGAGCCAAGCGGGAGCACGAGGTGACCACGCTGAAGAAGGCCATGGAGGAGGAGAACCGCACCCACGAGGCCGTGGTCCACGAGATGAGGCAGAAGCAGACACAGGTGGTGGAGGAGCTGACGGAGCAGCTGGAGCAGTCCAAACGGGTACGTCGCCCCCCCCCCCCCAGTACCCTTTCAATGAGAACCCCCCCATCAGGACGTTCTGGGGTCCGTCCCCGACGTCCTCAGTGAAAGGACTGGGATGAAGGCTGACTGTCATTTTGGGTAAACCGGTGTGCTAAATTAATATAGCAATGCACATGCTGGAGCTATTTACACTTAGCAGACGCTGTTATCCAAAGCGACTTATAACCATTCCTACACTGACATAGGCGGTGTCAACCAGTCCAGGCAACAGCCAGCTCATCAAGAGCAGTTAGGGTTCGCTGCCTTGCTCAGGGGCACCTGGACACACAGCTAGGGGTGTCCTGGAGTCAACCTGCTCTACCGCCTGAGCTAAGCCCAGGTGCTACACACCACCCAGGTCGCCGCCACGCTCCACCTGGGTTTCCTCCAGACATGGACGCAGGGTGGGGGTGTTGAAGCCGGTTTACTGTAAGGCAGGGGTCTCAAACTCAACTTACCTGGGGGTCGCTGGAGGTAGAGTCTGGGTCAGGCGGGGCCGCATCAAGTATTCCACAAAAAAAAGTAGCACAACTGACCCAATCTAAGTTAATGATCGGGCTATGATTTGATCACATTGGCCATGTAATCGCTGACAACACAAGACATTTCATAGCGGTTGGTGGAAACCGGGACATTTTAGCGTCCTTTGGCTTTTGTCGGGACTCAGGACACGCAACTCAAAATTGAGACTGTCCCGGCAAAACCGGGACATCTGGTCAACCTATCACAAGTAATAAAAAACAGTGGCAAGCCGTTCAGCAAAAATGTGCGTTTGACAACAACGCCCGGGCCGCACTAACACTAAACTTTGATGTCAAGTAGGGGGCCACAAAATATCATCCCACGGGCCTCAATTGGCCCCCGGGTCGCGAGTTTGAGACCCCTGCTGTAAGGCTTTCAGACACAGACGGGAGCAGTAGAACAGACGCTTCTTGCCTAGAACAAGAGTGGGAATCTGAGTGAGCATCACTTGCTAACTCCTCTCCCGACCTGCAGGTGAAGTCCACTCTGGAGAAGGCCAAGCAGGCGCTGGAGAAGGAGACGTCGGACCTGACGATAGAGGTCCGCTCGCTGGCCACCGCCAAACAGGACGTGGAGCACAAGAGGAAGAAGGTGGAGGGTCAGCTGACCGACCTGCAGGTCCGCTTCACCGACAGCGAGAAGCAGAAGGGAGAGCTGGGCGAGCGCTGCAGCAAGATCACGGTCAGAACCGTTCATTCATATACATATATATTCTATATATTCTTCTGATTGTTGGATTAAATCATAAATGTCATGAATACAGGCCTGGTAAGCCCTTTGAGACTGTACCTGTGATTAAGGGCTATACAAATACAGTTTAATTTTATTTTATTGATTAAACGTTGAACTTATTCTGACTCTACTGCTGTCTGAGGCCGTGAGTGTTTGTCCTGTTCTTACACCATGTCCTGTTCTGAGACCAAGAGTGTGTCCTGCTGTCTTCCTGCAGATCGAGCTGGAGTCGGTGACCGTCCTCCTGAACGAAGCCGAGGGCAAGAACATCAAACTGAGCAAAGACGTCTCGACGCTCTCCGCCCAGGTCCAGGACACTCAGGTCAGTGTGAGGCAGGAGAAACCCCTCCGGGTGGTCCGGCGTCTGACTGGAGCTGAGGTGTTCACCACTGACCCCCCCACTGTGTGTTCCTCAGGAGCTCCTGGCTGAGGAGACCCGGCAGAAGCTCCAGTTCTCCACCAAGCTGCGGCAGGCGGAGGACGACAAGAACAGCCTGCAGGACCAGCTGGACGAGGAGGTGGAGGCCAAGAGGAACGTGGAGAGACACGTCTCCACCCTCAACATTCAGGTGAGAGAGAGCTCACACACAGGGGGCACTCAGGGTGAGAGGTTATTTTAATGCCTTTTAAATGGCAGATTATTCAATTATTAAAAATGATTCTCTTCTCCTCCTCCTTCTCCTCCTTCTTCTTCTTCTTCTTCTTCTTCTTCTTCTTCTCCCTCTCCTTCTCCATCTCCTGTTTCTTCTCATTCTATCCTCAGCTGTCGGACTCCAAGAAGAAGCTGGACGAGATGATTGGGAACGTGGAGCTGCTGGAGGAAGGCAAGAAGCGGCTGCAGAGGGATCTGGAGGCGGCCAACTCCCAGTTTGAGGAGAAGGCCTCCGCCTTCGACAAGCTGGAGAAGACCAGGAACCGGCTCGGACAGGAGCTAGAGGACATCATGATGGATCTGGACAACCAGCGGCAGAACGTGTCCAACCTGGAGAAGAAGCAGAAGAAGTTTGACCAGGTATGAGAGTTGCAAACAACAAATTTTGCAGCTGATGGTGCATGTCTTTACAGAGAGTTCAATTTCAGGGAAAGAGATTATTGTTCAAAGGACGTTGTTCTATAAATTATAAGTTATATTATAGCATACTCAATGGACTTGTGGCTTTCTGTGGTCCCTGTTAGATGCTGGCCGAGGAGAAGAGCATCTCAAGCAAGTACGCTGATGAGCGTGACCGCGCGGAGGCTGAAGCCCGGGAGAAAGAGACCAAGGCTCTGTCCCTGGCCAGAGCCCTGGACGAGGCCCAGGACTCCCGCGAGGAGCTGGAGAGGGCCAACAAGAGCCTGAGGGCCGAGATGGAGGACCTGGTCAGCTCCAAGGACGACGTCGGCAAGAGCGTGAGTAACGCTTTGGGGTGTTTCGCTCATTTTGGATGGGAAACATCATTTTGATTGAGTCGATTTGACCTACAATGCACAATGGTAAACCGTCAAAAGAGATTCAGACAAAGGGTTCAGCATGTATCATTTCCTCCGGAGGAACCAGAAGAGCCCATATGATGGGTCTGTCATTTCTGAGAAACTAAGGCCAAAACGTCCCGCTAAACGTTTTGTCGAACATCCTAGACTTGCTGACATTGGGGCTCACGCCCTCCCTCTCCTCCCAGGTCCACGAGCTGGAGAAGTCCAAGCGAGGCCTGGAGGCCCAGGTGGAGGAGATGAAGACCCAGCTGGAGGAGCTGGAGGACGAGCTGCAGGCGGCCGAGGACGGCAAGCTGCGGCTGGAGGTCAACATGCAGGCGCTCAAGGCCCAGTGCGAGAGAGACCTGCTGGGGCGCGACGAGATGGGCGAGGAGAAGAAGAGGCAGCTGGTCAAGCAGGTAGGGACTCAACGAGCCCTCGGAGCTGAACGTCCTGGCACTTGGTGTACGCTCTTAGTGTGTGTTGTACCTCCTGGCCCCTAATGTACGCTCTTAGTGTGTGTTGGACGTCCTGGCACTTAAAAAACAGTACTTAGCATTGTGTAGCATCTTATCCTAGATAGCGTTTTTGTATACGGGGAATGGGTTAACCTAGTGATGGTTAGTGCTTGGCACGTGGTTCTATGAACATCCTTACTGTACCGACAGAGATATGTTGTTGTTTCTCTTCCTTCTGACAAATGTACTCATTGTAAGTCACTTCGGATAAAAGCGTCTGCTAGACGCCCTCGATAAGTATGTGTAATGTAAATGAATCCTCATCCCTGAAAGTAATTTCCAGAATCAAACCGCGCCTCGCGGCGTTTGCTCGTCTCTCAACAGGTGCGCGAGCTGGAGACCGAGTTGGAGGACGAGCGCAAGCAGAGGACCCTCGCCGCCGCGGCCAAGAAGAAGCTGGAGGGAGACCTGAAGGACCTGGAGGGGCAGATCGAGACCTCCAACAAGGGCCGGGACGAGGCCGTCAAGCAGCTCAAGAAGATCCAGGTAGTGCTGGCGTCCTCAGACTCGGGATCCTCTCTTCCTCCCCCCCCCCGCCGGGTACGGGTTTGCCTCACCGGGTCGTTGCTCTTGTCCCTCCCCAGCTCCAGATGAAGGACTACCAGAGGGAGCTGGAAGACGCCCACGCAGCCCGAGAGGAGGTGCTGACCACCGCCAAGGAGAGCGAGAAGAAGGCAAAGGGCCTGGAGGCGGAGCTCATGCAGCTGCAGGAGGTAACCTCCCCACCGTCACAGTGGATAGAAATGAGAACTAGTGTGTTAAGAAGCCGCAGATTCCTCTAACGCACTGGTTCTCAAACCTTCTCTCCTAGTGTACCCCCTCTGAGATATTTTTCCCCCCTTCACCGGCACAAAACTTTATTTTTCATGGATTCTCCTTGTTTCCAGATTTACAATTCAACCACTTGTCAATTTTCTCGATTTTCTATTATCCAGCTGTCCGAATTGAAACTTTCTACATTTTCTGAGTACACCGTGCAGTGCTCCAAAGTACCCCTAGGGGTACGCGGACCTCCATTTGATAACCACTGCTCTAACGGATGATGCGTTGCTCATGGGACTCTAGGACCTGGCGGCGGCTGACAGGGCGAGGAAGCAGGCGGAGGCGGAGCGGGACGAGCTGTCCGACGAGCTCGCCAGCAACTCCTCTGGGAAGTGAGTAGAGGCCTCACTTCGGATCGCCCTGCCGCCCCACTGCTGCGTGGTGTTGTGCTGCCGAGACGTGTGGGGGTTTTGATCCTGACGGAGGGTGTTCGTGTCCTGTGCCCAGGTCTGCCCTGTCCGATGAGAAGCGCCGGCTGGAAGCTAAGATCTCCCAGCTAGAGGAGGAGCTTGAGGAGGAGCAGAGCAACTTGGAGATCGTCAACGACAGGCAGAGGAAGAGCACACAGCAGGTGACCAATCCACAGCAGCACCTGGTGCATTTAACCAGACCAATTAGAGAACCCAGCCCACCTTAACATCCTAATGCAGTTACAGAACCCAGCCCACCTTAACCTCCTAATACAGTTAAGAGAAACCAGCCCACCTTAAGCTTCTAATACAGTTACAGAACCCAGCCCACCTTAACCTCCTAATACAATTACAGAACCCAGCCCACCTTAACCTCCTAATACCCCTAGGGAACCCAGCCAACCTTAACCTCCTAATACCCTTAGAGAACACAGCCCACCTTAACCTCCTAATACAGTTACAGAACCCAGCCCACCTTAACCTCCTAATACAGTTACAGAGCCCAGCCCACCTTAACCTCCTAATAATCTTAAGGAACCCAGCCCACCTTAACCTCCTAATACCCCTAGGGAACCCAGCCCACCTTAACCTCCTAATACCCCTAGGGAACCCAGCCCACCTTAACCTCCTAATACCCCTAGGGAACCCAGCCCACCTTAACCTCCTAATACCCCTAGAGAACCCAGCCCACCTTAACCTCCTAATACCCCTAGGGAACCCAGCCCACCTTAACCTCCTAATACCGCTAGGGAACCCAGCCCACCTTAACCTCCTAATACCCCTAGAGAACCCAGCCCACCTTAACCTCCTAATACCCCTAGGGAACCCAGCCCACCTTAACCTCCTAATACCCCTAGGGAACCCAGCCCACCTTAACCTCCTAATACCCCTAGGGAACCCAGCCCACCTTAACCTCCTAATACCCATAGGGAACCCAGCCCACCTTAACCTCCTAATACCCCTAGAGAACCCAGCCCACCTTAACCTCCTAATACCCCTAGAGAACCCAGCCCACCTTAACCTCCTAATACCCCTAGGGAACCCAGCCCACCTTAACCTCCTAATACCCCTAGGGAACCCAGCCCACCTTAACCTCCTAATACCCCTAGAGAACCCAGCCCACCTTAACCTCCTAATACCCCTAGAGAACCCAGCCCACCTTAACCTCCTAATACCCCTAGGGAACCCAGCCCACCTTAACCTCCTAATACCCCTAGGGAACCCAGCCCACCTTAACCTCCTAATACCCCTAGAGAACCCAGCCCACCTTAACCTCCTAATACCCCTAGAGAACCCAGCCCACCTTAACCTCCTAATACCCCTAGGGAACCCAGCCCACCTTAACCTCCTAATACCCCTAGGGAACCCAGCCCACCTTAACCTCCTAATACCCCTAGGGAACCCAGCCCACCTTAACCTCCTAATACCCCTAGGGAACCCAGCCCACCTTAACCTCCTAATACCCCTAGAGAACCCAGCCCACCTTAACCTCCTAATACCCCTAGGGAACCCAGCCCACCTTAACCTCCTAATACCGCTAGGGAACCCAGCCCACCTTAACCTCCTAATACCCCTAGGGAACCCAGCCCACCTTAACCTCCTAATACCCCTAGAGAACCCAGCCCACCTTAACCTCCTAATACCGCTAGGGAACCCAGCCCACCTTAACCTCCTAATACCCCTAGGGAACCCAGCCCACCTTAACCTCCTAATACCCCTAGGGAACCCAGCCCACCTTAACCTCCTAATACCCCTAGGGAACCCAGCCCACCTTAACCTCCCAACACCCTGCCCCCCACCCTCCCCTCCGCCCGCAGGTGGAGCAGCTGAACAACGAGCTGCAGACGGAGCGCAGCACCTCCCAGAAGAACGAGAGCGCGCGGCAGCAGGCGGAGCGGCAGAACAAGGAGCTGAAGGCCAAGCTGCAGGAGATGGAGAACCAGGTCAAGTCCAAGTTCAAGAGCTCCATCTCCGTGCTGGAGGCCAAGGTGGCGCAGCTGGAGGAGCAGGTGGAGCAGGAGAACAGGTCGGTGCCCCACCTAGGTCCTCTGGTCCTATCACGTCAGTGGAATCCCTAACATCTCATTGGATGAGGCCAAACACACAAAGCTATTTGAATTTTATACATCATTTTTACATCTGTGTCGTGTGCTCTTTACATTTTACTTTTTATGATATATTGATCTGTATGAACTATATCATTCCTTTTTAATGACTATTAAGACTTTAAAGTCCTTTTTAAGGTCTCTTAAGTCCTTATAACTTAAAAGTCCTTAAGGCCAGGTCTTAAGGTCTTGGATGTCTTAAATGTAACTTGTTGAAACCCTGTGTGTAGTTAATGTCAGGGTGTGAATGATTGATAAAAAAACAAAAACATAAACTTAAAACAAGCTTCCCCTTTGAAAGACTCAAAGGGGAAGAGATCGGAGATAGTAGGGGAAGGAGAGAGATGACCAATGTGTCTGTACCCCCTTCGGCCCGGCCGGACCCCCAGGGAGAAGCAGGCGAGCGCCAAGGGGCTGCGGCAGAAGGACAAGAAGCTGAAGGACCTTCTGATCCAGGTGGAGGACGAGAGGAAGCAGTCAGAGCAGTACAAGGACCAGGTGACGATACACGCCTTCACCTTCACCTTCGTCACACCTGGGAGTGATACACACCTTCACCAGACTCAAACACTCCTTCAACAGGCTCAAACACACCTTCAACAGGCTCAAACACACCTTCACCAGACTCAAACACTCCTTCACCAGGCTCAAACACACCTTCACCAGACTGAAACACACCTTCACCAGACTCAAACACTCCTTCACCAGGCTCAAACACACCTTCACCAGACTGAAACACACCTTCACCAGACTCAAACACACCTTCACCAGGCTCAAACACACCTTCACCAGACTCAAAGACACCTTCACCAGACTCAAAGACACCTTCACCAGATTCAAACACACCTTCCTTCACCAGACTCAAACACACCTTCACCAGACTCAAACACACCTTCACCAGACTCAAACACACCTTCACCAGACTCAAACAGGGGACACCTTAACCTGGGAGAGATGCACTCCTTAACCAGACACACATTGGTTCCATGCATTTTATTATTATATTATTATTATTTCTAGAAATCTGGGATCTCTTGCACACTAGTACACGGTGATATTCCATAACGTCCTGTCTGGGATCATTTAAGCCCATCTTCCCTTAAGAGCTCATGCTATAGAACGGCTTCATGCTGAAGAGTGATGATGAGGTGTGGAAATGGACCATTGACCCTTAGGATGACACGCGTCCGTAGCACACGCCACCAGCGTGAGTAACGCTGCTGACCTCGTGCTCCCCCCCCTACAGGCGGACAAGTCCACGGCGCGCATGAAGCAGCTGAAGCGGCAGCTGGAGGAGTCCGAGGAGGAGTCCCAGCGCGCCACGGCCGCCCGAAGGAAGCTGCAGCGGGAGCTGGACGAGGCCACCGAGGCCAGCGACGCCCTGGGCCGCGAGGTCAACTCGCTGAAGAGCAAACTCAGGTAGCGCCCGGCGCCACCGCGGCGGCACGCCGGTGGCTAAACGGCTGTTCTAGATGTAGAGTCGTTCCGATACCGATGCCGGAAAATCGGAAATCGGAAGTGCCTCAGATACTGCCTTAAAGTCAGTCATTGTTTATCGGTAGATAGGTAGATAGATAGATAGATAGATAGATAGATAGATAGATAGATGGATAGATAGATAGGTGGATGGATAGGTGGGTAGGTGGGTAGGTGGGTAGATGGGTAGGTGGGTAGATGGGTAGATGGGTAGGTGGGTAGATGACGAACAGACAGTGAATACTTTTGATACGCTTTTTAATAGTATAATAAGCAACCTGTCTGAGCTTTAGCACAACTACCGTGTTCATCTCTCTTGCAGAGGCAACCCAGAACCCAAGGAGTAAAAAAAGCAAGTACCTCCGTGTCTGGAAGTGACCCCGTCCCCATCTCTCTATAGCTTAATCATCTCTCATGATTTAATATTCCCTCTTTCCCCACCATCCTCATCCTCTCTAGCACTTCAAAAGCCTAACAAGAGGGAAATATGGTTTATCTTACAATTAGAAATCCAGTCGAGATGGGATGTGCTTCGAGGAAAGCACTCCCAATCTCGGCCACCCGACAACCATATTTTTCTCAGCGCTTGGTTTGGTTTCTGAAACCAAACTCATTCCTCTGGCTGGAGAGTCAATGAGTTGAGCGGAGAAACGCCTGCTGCGCTTCCAACCTGCGTTAACCATTCACACCTTCGTCCTCGTTGGACGCTCATAACCGTGTGAACGACACGAGTGGTGTCCGGGCAAAAACCCTAACCCACCTTTAAAGGCGCTTTCGAGAATACCGGAGCCGTGATAAAGCCTGTGTTTGTGTATGTGTGTGTGTGTGTGTGTGTTTGTGTTTGTGTGTCTGTGCTTCTTTGTGTGTGTGTCCATGCGTGTGTCTGTTTCTGTATGTCTGTCCGCGTACGTGCATGTGTCTGTCCTTGTGCGTCTCTGTCTGTTGTGTGCGTGCGTATCCGTGCGTGTCTCCCCAGGCGTGGCACCGAGCCCTCCTTCGGCGGTGGCCCGCGGCGTAGCGTGGGCGGCGGTCGGAGAGGCGTGGTGGACGACGCCTCAGAAGAGGAGGTGGACTCCCAGGGCGACTTCAACGGCACCAAGTCCTCCGAGTAGAAAGAGCCACGGAGACGGTCCACCATGTCGGCCGAGAGTTTATAAAGAGGGCCAATGACGACATGCATACTAAAAAATAGATTCTATCTTCACTTTGAAACGTGTATTTCTAAACCCCAGTCGTGTACTGATGTGTCCGCTTTTTTTATTTACTGAGCACTTTCTTTTTTAAATGAAAACCAAAACAAGGACTTTGCAGGAGATCATTCGGGGGGGTACAGGGGTGATACCGCTGCCGTTATTCGTGTGATTTGCAATGTCCACAGTTTTTGTACTGCACTGAATGACGTGGTTTGTAGCCACTTTAAAAGTGCATCTAACCAAATGCCTTTCGACCACTGTTCAAAGAGAAGCAGCATTGTCAAGATTATTTCTGTTAATGTCAGTTTAAAACCTGTTGCCTGTGCTGCTGTCATTTTTATTTTTTCTTGCACATCCTGCTTGGATGACTTCAGACAACTGACATCCAATCCCATTTCAGTTTGACCAGTTTCCCCATAACGATCACCCAGTCACATTTGAATAAATTAAAATAATTGATGGTATTGGAAGAATTTCTTGCGCACCGGTTTTTTAACTTCAATGGTGGCTTCCACAGTAGACACAGAAACAGTCTTACACATAAAAAACATGTTCTGAGTCAACTTATGGAGAAGTTTCAGGAACCTTTCTATCACTGCACTTTGCTTACGACCACATTGACCCATTTCAGAGAACCTATGCTCAAATATGTGATAAGCGTCAAAAGATGGAAAACTCAAAGCTATACGTTGATCCACTCGTCCATGTTGCCTGTAGTCCATTGGCGTTTCCATGTCACCCTTTCCATCTATTCATTGTGAAACCACCTGCACAAGAAATAAAGGCTTAAAAAATAAAATGATAGAGGGACTCTCCTTTTATTGTTTCCGTCTCGCTGAATGACAACACACTGCATAGTGATATTATTATCTGCTCATCTTGATACAAAATGCAAACAAACACGATAGAAGATATGGTTATTGTTGGAGCTCCACAGGCACATACAGTAGTCTAGGTGGATGCATTGTAGCATGGCCAGATACAGTCTGTAAGCTCACATGACATCAGCAGGGGGTGTGTGTGCAACAACTTAGGTCACACACACACACAACTTGGTGGATCGTTAACCGGTACTAATTGGTCCACTCTTGTATGTGCCGAGACGTTAAGCAAAAACATACTGTTGAAACATTGTTCTGAAATGTACAATATTCCACATGGATTCCCTGTACTCGTAATAACCAACACGACACTGCAGAGCATTCCTTAAAGTTCCTGGAGGGGTTCAAATTAAAAATAGAAAATATTTTTTTCTAATCGTAAACTCATGATTCTGCTGGAAGAACAGTGTCTCAACAAATCTTAAACCCTCTCTAAACATCTCAAACTGCAGATCTGCTGATCCTCTTTCGTTGGGACACTAAAAGTTGATATTCTCTCCTCTTTCAACTTTAAACCAGATTATGGCAAAATAAACTAAACACAAACTCTGTATCGTTATAAACTCTAACCCTAGCTCTAGTAAACGGCTGAGTGGGTCGTTTCAAGTCACAAGCCTTTTTCCGATCTGAGATCAACTCCCCGACGGGCCACTAGTCGACCCAAAGCATCTGGTTCAATTAAAACTTGAATGTATACTTTTGAGTTCCTGCTTGTGCTAATGCTACTAAAGTAGCAGAACCCCACCTTCTCCTGGCCCGACCGAGAGTTCAAAGGTCGGCCGTGGGATGGTACTACTCTGATAAAGAAGATTCAGCTATTAAAGGCAGTAACGGCAAAGCTGGGGAAACTCTCCACTCCATCTCAACATACCATAGTCTAACATCATTGTATAACAACATTATAATAGATGGCTTCTATTCTTCAACCCTATTCTGTTTATACTAGTATATTATGTTCAAAACTTGATTAGTTCGAGACCGCTTATTGGCTCTTTCTAAACCCTGAATTTGTTCAAAGTAAAACCATTATATTTAAAAACACTATGTTAGTTTTTTTTTAAATGCTATCACCTGGGTGATGGGACCTTTTAATCTGCTTCAAGTTTGGCATCACGATCATAAATCTGTTAGCTTTATAGTTTCCTCTCCATGATCTCAAAGTCTGTGCACAACGAGCTATCGACAGCGAGGCCCCAGTGTGTCACAGTGTCAACTTCCTGTTGTCGTGAAATGTGTTAAGTACATCCTGACCAATCGAACACTCCAGTACCACCAGACCCAGGCCTCTTCCGCCAGTGGGAGTGCTGCCATAACCCTCCGATGCAGCAGGGGGCGCCCTCCTGTCAACAGAGGGGTGGTGGCCTCCCTCCTGGGCAGTGCGGTCTCTGATATGGGGACAGCGATGGAGGTCACCATCTAGGTCAGTTCATTGATATCGTAGCATCTGGATGCAGAGAGGCCGGGACAGGAACAGCAGAAGCCATTGTGCTGGTTATGTGTGGTGGGGGGGGGGGGGGGGGGGGCAGCCATTCAGACCGTCTTAGAGGGCCTGTTAGGACGTGGGTTTAAGTCTCCATGCGGTGGTCCCGAGGGGGTAGTGGGGGGGTTAGTCCTTGGATTACAGCAGGATCTTGACCCCTCCCTGAGGGGACTGGGGGCCCTGGGAGACCCCCCGTGGTGGAGCCGGTCCGAACTCTAACCGCTTCACCAGGCTGGAAGACATGACAATGCACATGAGGAGGAACGGAGCAGACGCACTCTACGGTTACCTCCAGCGCTCTGCCTCCGTTGTCCTTTACATCGCACAAATCCTATTCAGTGACAGGGAACTAAATACTACTGTATTGGCACCGTTGCGAAAGTGTAAAGGTGCTTGCACACCGCCGCGCGGCAACCGCCCTAATAACCCCCTCGCTGCCGGAGGGTCGAGCGCGGCGGTGTGAAGGGCCAGGCGTTTCGAAAGCGGCTGCTGTTGCTGCTGCTGCCGCCGGGAGGCTGCTGCTGCCGAAAGTTTCAACACGGGGAAAGCTGAGCGGTAGGGAAAAAATCTGTGCGCGTTCACGTGGGCGGCAACCGCTTCCTGGTTTTCAGCCGCTTTTGTAACCGCCTCCCCTCTGCCGCCCTTCCCGCATCGAAATGAACGGAGGCGGCGAGTTGCCGCGCGGCGGTGTGAAAGCAGCTTAACACTTGCTGGAGTAAATCTCACACAGTATTCTAGCGACAAGACAACATACATTTATTTTAAATGTCTCATTACAAAACACAAAATTACGATTATCAATAATCATTATCGAACGCAGAACGTGTGGCCTTCTACAGTTTCCGACTCCCAGCTCACCAAAGTGACGTCCAACCCTAGTTTATACTAAACAGTGACGTCAAACTAAATATAGAAATGGTTTTATCCTTTATACATAACTAAATTATGCATTTTAGACTAACATAAACCTTGTAAATAATAAAAAACATTACCAATTATGAGTGTTTTATAACATACTTATCATTAATCTACCAGGCAACAAAGCACCTTCTACGTCTGGATGGCTGATGTATACACGTGTGGGCATGCGTGCGTGCGTGCTTGCGTGTCAGTGTGTACCTGTCGTACTGGGGGGGAGGACTCATGGTGCTGGCTAGGGGGTCGGCGGCCCCGTCCACAGCAGAGAGGGCCCCGGGGGAGAGGGGCCCGGCCAGGAGCAGAGCCCGGCTGCTGTTGGTGTCGTACACAAAGTCCCGGCACGACGCCAGCTTGGACTCCAGGTTCTGACGGGAGGAAGGGGACAAAGTGATCAGCGCCGGTCAGGACACAGCCCGAGTGTCTGGAGTAGCAGCCTGTGACTCTGTAAGACATCTTTACAAAGGCCACCCAGTTCATTACAACGTGTTTGACGTCTGACCTGCTCATTTATTTGAATTGATTCAAGAGCAGAGGGATTCAGAGTCTAGGTGAAACCAGCGCTTGGAGATTTGTCATGAATATGAACATGGAGGCAAAGAAGAAATCATATCAATGTGCCCTGACTGACACACACACACACACACACACACACACACACACACACACACACACACACTCGCCTCCATTTGTGAGAAATGATTTGCTTTGTTCTAAAATAACCTCCCCAACAGAGTTAAATATATACAAGTTATTTTGGAGGCCAAGATTCAAATATCAGGCTATTTATTTTCAGCCTGTAAAGAAATCCAACAAGGGGTCATTTCCCCAAATGTTGCATTACATGGTTTTGTGTGTTGTACTGTACAGTCATATTAATAACAGCCAAATTACTCACCCCCACTTTCCTCAGAAGTTCCCCCACAATATTGAGGGCAGATATTCTGGCCGACGTCGTCAGTGGTGTTCCGGCCAGACTGTCGCCTACAAATGTACAATTGGGAGCATTATTATGGAACGTATTATTACACAAAAGAAACCCAATAATAGTATCAGTAGATATGATTTCATCATGAACAATGAAATAACCCCCATACCCCTCGTACACATTTATTGTATGTTGTACGTCTTGGCACTTAATGTACGCACTTTATTGCATGTTGTCCATCAGCATTTTAGGGCATCTTATCCTAGCTATCTCTGTTGTGTACGGGGAATGGGTTAACCTAGTGATGGTTAGTGCTTGGCACTTGGTTCTATGAACATCCTTACTGTACCGACAATGATATATTGTTGTTTCTCCTTCTTCTGACAAATGTACTCATTGTAAGTGGCTTAGGATAAAAGCGTCTGCTAAACGCCCTGAATGTTAATGTAAATGTAAAGGTATGGGTAAAGGTAATGGGTAATTGGTAAAGATAATGGGTAAAGGTAATGGGTAAAGGTAACGGGTAAAGGTAACGGGTAAAGATAACGGGTAAAGGTAAGGTAACAGGTAAAGGTAACGGGTAAACGGTAACGGGTAAAGCTAACGGGTAAAGCTAACGGGTAAAGGCAATGGGTAAAGCTAACGGGTAAAGGTAAGGTAACAGGTAAAGGTAACGGGTAAAGCTAACGGGTAAAGGTAACGGGTAAAGCTAACGGGTAAAGGTAACGGGTAAAGGTAACGGGTAAAGGTAACGGGTAAAGGTAACGGGTAAAGGTAACGGGTAAAGTGAGGAGGAAGGAACAGAGGCCGCTCCCACCTCTGCGGAGGCTGGAGGCGGGCGTGGCGAAGGGCGCCGGGGGTTTGGAGGGCGCGGCCGGGCTGCAGGGGGCGGGCCTCTGGAGGTCCATCTTCTCACAGTCCAGCGCCGAGCTGCCCAGCGGCCGGGGGTCCTTCTGCTGCACCGCCAGCTCCTGTCGGAGGTCTGATGACACACGGACACAATGTTTGTCCTCATTAGTCTCTTATGTCATCAATGTTTCTGTCTGTCTGCCCCAGGGCTCCCTTGTAAAAGAGATTTCAATATCTCAATGGGACTTCACCTGGTTAAAGAAAGGAAAAATAAAAGAAAAAAAGACAACGTGGTCGTTTAGGCTCCGAGCTCGGGACATTAATGGGGGGATATAATGCTTTTTTGACTTCTCCCTTTGCTTTAGACTGTAATATGAAGTATTGATACATGTTTTACGTCTGCTAAGCTAGAGAAATCTCAGAGAACGCCCCTCAATAAGAGCGTGAAACGGCTCGTCTGCGCTCAAACTAGTGGGCGGTGCTGAGGTGCTGAGGTCCCGCCTCCCGGCTACCCGCAATATTTACAACTTTTCGGGGGTGTGAATTTGCAATGCGTTCGACCAATCGCAACAGAGTGGGCCCACTGACCAATCACAGCAGACGGGGCTACTCGGGAGGAGGGCCTTAAAGCGACATGACACAAATCAAAACATTTTTGAAAGACGCTGAAAATGGTTTTGCAGAAATGAACAGTGAGAATAATAAGGTGTATTTCGGACACACAAGCATGTAGCCCTATTCTAGTAGTACCCTCAAATGCAATTATTAACCCTAAAAAAGCATGATACGTAATCTTTAATGTCAGGCTTCTTTCAGACACAGGCCAGGAACGACACAGCAGTTTTGTCCGTATAATCTGATGTTATTGATGCAGACAGTCGTTAGATTTGTCGTTAGGTTGCAGTCTGGCTGTTTTTAGTTCAGAGAAACCGACTGAAGTCAAGCTGACAGCTTGTGTGCACAAACGTGCAGGGATGCTTTTTGCAATGTGATACCGATTCATTCTGCCGAGTTTCAGAATCTAAGACCATACCAAAGAGCCCTGGTGAAGGCCCGTAGGAGGAGAAGATATAGGCCTGCTGTATATACATAAGTAATTATATATCTCTGAATCAATAGTCGGGTATTGGTCTCACTATCCCAGAAATCACATTTAATAGGGACTGAAATAAACACGCTTTGTCGGTTGGGAACAGTGCAGTGATCAGCAGTTCTTCAAGCTGTGAAAAAAAAAACGGGACGAAAAGAGTGCAGTGTGGCACGTGAGACCGTACTGCTGGCCTCGTCCTTCAGCCTCTAACAGGTTATATAGTGTGTTGGTGTGACTACCTCTGGCCTCTAACAGGTTATATAGTGTGTTGGTGTGACTACCTCTGGCCTCTAACAGGTTATATAGTGTGTTGGTGTGACTACCTCTGGCCTCTAACAGGTTATATAGTGTGTTGGTGTGACTACCTCTGGCCTCTAACAGGTTATATAGTGTGTTGGTGTGACTACCTCTGGCCTCTAACAGGTTATATAGTGTGTTGGTGTGACTACCTCTGGCCTCTAACAGGTTAGATAGTGTGTTGGTGTGACTCTACCTCTGGCCTCTAGCAGGTTAGATAGTGTGCTGGGTTGTGCCTCTACCTCTGGCCTCTAGCAGGTTAGATAGTGTGTTGGTGTGACACTACCTCTGGCCTCTAACAGGTTATATAGTGTGTTGGTGTGACTACCTCTGGCCTCTAACAGGTTATATAGTGTGTTGGTGTGACTACCTCTGGCCTCTAACAGGTTATATAGTGTGTTGGTGTGACTACCTCTGGCCTCTAACAGGTTATATAGTGTGTTGGTGTGACTACCTCTGGCCTCTAACAGGTTATATAGTGTGTTGGTGTGACTACCTCTGGCCTCTAACAGGTTATATAGTGTGTTGGTGTGACTACCTCTGGCCTCTAACAGGTTATATAGTGTGTTGGTGTGACTACCTCTGGCCTCTAACAGGTTAGATAGTGTGTTGGTGTGACTCTACCTCTGGCCTCTAGCAGGTTAGATAGTGTGCTGGGTTGTGCCTCTACCTCTGGCCTCTAGCAGGTTAGATAGTGTGTTGGTGTGACTCTACCTCTGGCCTCTAGCAGGTTAGATAGTGTGCTGGGTTGTGCCTCTACCTCTGGCCTCTAGCAGGTTAGATAGTGTGTTGGTGTGACACTACCTCTGGCCTCTAACAGGTTAGATAGTGTGTTGGTGTGACTCTACCTCTGGCCTCTAACAGGTTATATAGTGTGTTGGTGTGCCTCTACCTCTAACAGGTTAGATAGTGTGTTGGTGTGACTCTGGCCTCTAACAGGTTAGATAGCGTGTTGGATTGTGCCTCTACCTCTGGCCTCGTCCTTCAGCCTCTGCACCGACTCCAACAGCGTCTCCTTCTCGTCCAGCTCGCTCTCCAGGAAGGCGTTGCGCTCGATGACCTGGTTCATCCTCTGCTCAAAGTCCTCCAGGGACATGATGGTGGCCCTGAGAGGAGACACAGCAGGAACAACGTTTTATCAGACGGTATCCCAGGAGGACGGATTATCTGCATGTTCAGTCTGAACCCCCACCTCTTCGCCCGCTCCAGGTCGTCGTTGGACTGCTCCAGCTCTCTGATGTACTTCTGGAGGTGGTCTCTCGCCGCTGTGGTCTGGGCCAGGTCGCCTTCCAACGTCGAGATCTGTCTGAACGCTTCGGCGTGCTGGATGTCGTACTTCTCCTGAAACCACAGAGACAACAATGGTTAATGGTAAATGGACTGCCTTTATTCTGCGCTTTTCTAACCAGTGGCCACTCAAAGCGCTTTACGTTATTGCCTCACATTCACTCAGCCATGCGAGGTGACAGCCAGCTCGTCGGGAGCAGGCAGGGTGAGCTGTCTTGCTCAGGGACACCTCGACAAGAGGAGCTGGGGATCGAACTAGCAACCTTCCAGTTACCAGCCCCCTCACTCTACCTCCTGTGCCTAATTCCGCCCCCAACAATACGATCAAGATAAACATGCTCCATTTCCCAAACAGCGGGGACATTAATATTATTATCAGGAGGCCCTACTGCCTGTGTTTGTACATCTCCGTATTAAAGCGGTTATTTAGGATTCTGTAGTCGTTAAGCGAGACAAACTAGCCCTTGAGACGTCTCCACTGTCCGTGAGCGATGAAGAGCAGATTTATGTATTGAATAATTAACTAGTCATCCCTTTCATCGATGTTCCTTCCCTGTGGACGTCTGAATCAAAATAGCAGTCAGCTGCTTCATAGAGGCAGAAGATCGCCCGGAAATGATCTGTAAATAGACTTTAGAGCTCAGTGTTTACAACGTGTTTACGGCATGTGTGTCTGTACGTGTAGGTGTGTGTACGTGTGTGTACGCGTGTGTTTGTGTGTGTAAAAAGGGCCCAGGGAGAACGCCATCGTACCCTAATGTTGTCCAGCTCCATTCTGAGCCGGCTGTTGTCTGAAAGCAGCTCTTTGTTGCGCGCCTCGCAGTGCTTCAGCTCCGTCTCCAGCTCTGCCTCGTAGTCTCGGCTCATCTGCTGGAACTCCTGCAGCTCCTCGTGGGCCTCGTCGGCCCTGGGGGGGGGAGCAGTGAGGTTAGATAGGGAACCAGTTCACCCTGAAACAGGGCTGCTGCTGTCAGGCAGCTGTCAAAGGGCACAGTGACACCCAGAACCGGTTCATAGAGTTAGTTTAACTCGTCACTTGAGATAAGTTAAGATAAGTAGACTACCGAGAGATTCTTCACCACTGATGGACTACTGAGTTAGTTTAACTCATCACCGTAGACCAGACTACGAGTACACTTCGCTTTGCATCAGCACACACCCTCAGACCACCTAAGACCAAGATCCGCACCGTGGGCGATCGGGTTGCCTCCGCTGCTGTCCCCAGACTATGGAACGCCCCCCCTGACCGCCTGAATGCCCCAAACTACAGCTGTTTTTTTTAAAAAAACTTAAGACTTATCTTTTTAAAAAAGCCTTTTGCTAATTTCCCTTTTACTGTTTATGTTTTATATGTTTTAACAACCCCTTTTATTTTATTTTTTCTCTCTCTTAAACTCTGCAGCACTTTGAGATTTCTGAATGTAAATTGCTCTACAAATTAAATATATTATTATTACTACATCCAGAACCGGTTCATAGAGTTAGTTTAACTCATTACTCGAGATAAGTTAAGATAAGTAGACTACCGAGAGATTCTTCACCACTGATGGACTACTGAGCAGATTAGGAGTTAGTTTAACTCATCCCCGTAGACCAGACTACGAGAACATTCAGAACAGGTTTATAGAGTTAGTTTAACTTGTCACCTCAGACAGACTGCCATCCTAGGCCCGAGAGATTCTCCACAACTGATGGACCACTAAGCATATTACAGTTAGTTTATTAACAGGGATGGTAATGGTCATTATATATTATCTCACACATACACACACAGTTATCAGAACAAACGAGTGTCCTCAGTTGAGGTGTCACCTTTGCTGGTGTCCCTCCGCCTGGCTCTTCCAGAAGTGGAGCTCTTCTTCCAGGGAGGAGAAGCTCTTCGCTGAGGGCTCTCCCATGACCGCCGGCTGCTGGATCCACGATGGACTGAAGCCACCTCAGAGATGACATAGAAGAGGGACAAATAAAGAAATGCCCACTTTTATAAGCTTCTTCAGGGCCACACCTACTCTGTCATGTCGCAAACTAAGAAGGTCTGTGAATCAAACAGCAGTAGTACCTTCAAGTAGGGGTTGCTTCGTGGCAGTAGAGTGGAAGCACTGAGGAGCTTCTGGATGAGCTACCCGAGGCTAGCTCTTAGCCGGCTAAGCTAACGACTTGAACAAAGCTGAGGCGAATTTAGGGCCAACACCATCTGAATCGAGCTTTCGGGATTAGGTTACTGTGATCCGAGTAACCGTATCTTCTTTAAAAGCAAACGTGGAAAAGCTTTATGAAAACAAAGGCTCGGTCGCCCAGCTAACAAAAGTCTTATTATGCTAGCAGCTCATCAACCAAATCTAAACTCTACTTCGTTCAGAGGATCCCATTGGTCGACGTGGATGACGTCACGCGAAGGGCGTCCAACCAGGTTTGTTCCCTTGTAACGGATCCACGCCCTCTTATCGGCCAGTACTTTTGAGGTTCAGTTTGAATGCTGCTTTGAATGTGTGACAGGTGTCCACTTTGCAATGCGTTCATTACCTGGCCTTAAAGGCCTTATAGATATATTATCAAATCAGGTTATGAACTGATTTAGAGCAGGAAATACATGCATTCTTTGTAGTCTTATTGTAGTATGTCGTTTTATTGAAAGTTTAAAAAAAGTACATTCCAACTATAAGAAAATTTAAAAAGAATTCTCATCTCGAAAAAATATGTAACAGATTATTTAAAACAGCTTGCGGAATAGACCCAGTAACAATCACACATGTTTTGAACAACTACTGTTTCAGAGTAATGCAATACAAAATAGAATATGCACACACTTCAGTAATGAGTATTCATTCCTTACACACTTGTTACAGCAATCTCAAAGTGCATCTCCATAAGGCATTAAGATGGCATCCAGAATACACATGCATTACACAAGGACACGTGTTTCTATGTATCCTTATGATGTTGTACATCATAGTGACATGTCAGAGGGTAAAGTGTTGAAAGGGTTTGTTTAATATTTAGATAAATACTTTATGGCTTTTGACATGCAATTTGACTTGTATATTAGAATATAGCATATTCATCCATATATAGCTACTGGATTTACAATGGTAATAATACTGTTTGATTGACTGCATTTTGATTGTGGGTTTTAGAGACATTATATTAATTATGATATCTCTTTGCTGCCTCTTTATTGCCTTGACTTATCATGCATCATTTGTTGTTTTAGTACAGGAGATAACAACTAGTAGCTCTGTGACAGAATAACACTTCTAGGTCTGACTCCTAAAACGTTTTTATAACTTAATACTAAACAATGTGTTATATCAGTGCTCCTAAGATTCACAGTAAATAAACCAAAGGCTAAATAAATATTACTAATAGTAAATAAATATTTGCTCTAAAACAAATCAACTTAAATAAAATGCTATTTCTACATCATGTTATTCATGTACTAACTTCAGGAGTAAAGGCCTGCACCAGAATTAACAAACCATTCTAAAATAAGAGGTAACAAAGGTGCAACTAACGGGTGAAATATGATCAGTGCATTGAAGAGAACATGACCAACAAATTGGACCAAACATTCTACGGAAGACCAACATTATTATTATTATCGTTTCACCGTCTAGCCCTTCAGTTGGATGATCCCTCGCTCTTCTTTGTTTCTTGACATGACTTCTTGCTGTCCACCACGTCGGTCTTGACCTGGCCCCTGGTCCTTAGCAGACACATGGTGTCAAAGCCCATCTCTCCGTTCTCCTGCAACAGCTCCAGGACCTGGCGGAGGAACAAGCTGCTTATTCTGCAGATTAAAATAGCCTTTTCCTTCATCATTTAGCATTCGTTATATAAAATGTGATCTCTCAAATCGGATTTGATATTCATGTCTAAAGTCTGATGGCAGACCAGCTCAAATCTGGGTTTCACCTTCGTTCGCTTCTGAGCAGGTAAATGGTAAATCGGCAAGCATAAATTCAGCAACAGAAGTAAACTGTTAAAACATGTGTGTAAAGGTTTCAAATCAACAACTCGACGACTGGCCCCCAGAGTTCTGTTATAGCAACTGGATTAAAGACCCGGCCGCTTGTAGCTCAGGCGGTAGAGCAGGTTAACTTTTAACCGAAAGATTGCTAGTTTGATCTCCTGCTTGATCACCTAGCCGAGTGTTGAGGTTCCCCTGAGCAAGGCACCTCATCCTGACCGCTGCTGACGCTCCCTATACGCAGAGTGCGTAGGGTACCTATGTAAGTACCTGGGGGGGCACCAAAAATTTTAAAAAAATAAAAAAGAAATTACATTATTGAATTACAAAAATATATTAATGAGTTATGAAGAGGCCCACCGTTGTTTTTTCTTAATATAATCACCCCCCCCCCCCGCGCTCGCAAGTCCTGTCCAGAGCACAATTTAATGCCGAGTCGCCTAGGGCACCGAAACGGCCCGCGCCGGCCCCTGGGTGAACGTAACACATGATAGTGTGTCAGGGGACTCACCTGCAGACACTTAAAGGACTTGAGCTTGCTGAGGTTTTCCTTCAGGAACAGCAGGTAGATGCTCAGGTCGTTGTAGCGGGGAGTGACCAGGCCCAGCGTCCCGAAGCCGGGCAGCAGCTCGTAGGGTTTGAGGAACCCGGAGCTCTGGCGCGCCGGGCCCAGGGCGGCGTAGACTACCAGCGGGGCGAGGAGCACGTACACCGCCAGGTTGGTGTAGCTGAGGAGCCGGAAGATTCCGACCGCCACCAGCTTGCACTGCACCGCCTCGGGGACCACGCTGTCGTTCTTCAGCACGCCGGTGCGCAGGTCGCAGGCGAACTCGTCGGTGAGGGTGGCCAGCGTGATGTAGTAGCCCAGATAGGTGCAGGCCAGGGCCAGGATGAGAAAGGTCAGGCCCCGGCAGGCCAGGTACTTCAGCACCAGGTCGTGGGAGAAGCGCTTGGTCTTCAGGTACTGCTCCACCAGCGGGTATTTGAGGCAGCCCTCGGCCAGGTCCGGAGCGCTCCTGAGAGGGGATCATGGGGTCGGTTGGTTCTTGTCTGATCTTTGATCACCAAATAGGACGTTTGTTTTACTTTATTGTAATGCTTCTTATCATGTTACCTTGTTCAGAGTTCACCTAGACTCTGCATAGCCCCCCCCCCCCCCCCCCCCCCCCCCCCCCCCCCCTTACCCCAACCCCTCTTACACACTTATTGTACGTTGTACGTCCTGGCACTTAAAAGTAGTACCTAGCATTGTGTAGCATCTTCTCCTAGCTATCTCTGTTGTATACGGAGAATGGGTTAACCTAGCGATGGTTAGTGCTTGGCACTTGGTTCTATGACTATTCTTACTGTACCCATAGAGATATATTGTTGTTTCTCCTTCTTTTAACAAGTGTACTTATTGTTAGTCTATTGGATAAAAGCGTCTGCTAAACACCCTGAATGCATAAGTCACTATTGTGTTACCCTTCTCCGTCTCCAGACGTGTCCTTGCTCTCCAGCGCCGCCAGGTTCTTGGCCAGCTTGATGGCCTGGTTGTAGAAGCGGTCGAGCTCCTCCATGATGAAGTTTAGGTCGGAGGAGAGGTGAGGCTCTGCGGTGAAGCGCCAGATCAGGGCTGGGATGGACATGAGGGTGGCCAGCAGCAGCAGGATGTACGGGAAGAACTGAGGGGACACACGGTTGGGTTTGAGGAAGAATCCAACACAGGTTTGAAGACACAAAAAATGTAATAATAATAATAATATAAAATATATAATATAATAAAATAACATCTAATCAGCTTATCAACGGCAAAAAGATGTTGAATAAAAAGACCGTCAAACATAACACAAAGCCTCTGGCAAATGGTAACATTTTACTTTTAGATTTAATCTTTCAATTATACTTGGATTTCTGTCCATCAGAAAAGTCAGCAGATTCTGTATTAATTTATTTTATTTCCTTAAAAACTTTATCAACAAATTCTTCTATTCTCTTCTTTTATTCCTTTAAAACAAAATAACTGTCCAAAGTAGCCTGAACGTGACTTTTGTGCTTGACTTTCCTATACTGCTCTCCCCCTTTTCTGCTAAACTCTTACAACCACCATCCCTACATAGTCCGTCTAGCAGTGCTCACAAGATTCAACATTAATGAGCGTTATGCATAGTTGATGGGGGCCCACAGGGTACCTTGTGGAGCCACAGTGGGGAGCTCTGAGGCTGCTGCTGTAAGGCCGCCCAGCAGAAGTTATCCACGTAGAAGGCCTGTCGCCAGGAGAAGTTGGTGGGAGCGAAACAGCTGATCTGCGTTCCTGTAGGCCAAGAGGAGGGGACATGTGATGTTAGGTGCTACGGGGGAATAACTCAGTCTGCAGAGCGTCGTAATGCAGTCGGATGACCTTAGAGTGGAAGAAGGTGCCCTTTCTTTCACATTGAACCTTTCTTATTTAAAATCGGGTTCATTACCGACTAGTAAATGTAGTTAACTTTATTGACTCAATTATGTAGAAACTAAAACTGCATTTTAAGGATTTTTATACTTTTTAACTTGTATGTTGGAGGAGTGAGGCAGGTTTAAAGGACACCCTACGCTGCTGGTTTAAGTCAGCAACATGATGCTATTTATAAATCATTTTAATTGAACCCATAAAAGTTTGCCTTGCACACATGTGAACCCTTTCTTCGGTCCCTCTGTCGGCCCTCATCAAGTTCAGAACTGGGCTGCTGCGGTTCAGGGGTATCCACAGAATCTGCCCCAACACACATTGCATCCCTCATAGTAATGCCTTGTTGTGCCCGCTCTCTCTTTGTTGCGCACTAATGAAGGGCTTTTGGGCCCTCCACTGTGTGGAAGTAATGCACAAGCCTCTCTCCATGCTTGGTGCCACTCAGGAGAATCACAGATGGACCTACAGGGGTTCAGGCTGACTGGCTCTGAAACTTTCACAGAATTGCTTTCTCTTGACTAGGTTATTCTTCCTCTTTTACTCTGCTTGCTTTATTGTGTTTTAGTCATTCATACCACGCTTATCATTATTACTGAATCTATTCTATTTGTATTTGTATCTGGTGGTCCTTTCTCTTGTTTGTATGTCTTGGTAAAGCACTTTGTAACTTAGTGAGTACATTAATAATAGAAGCTCCAGCTCCATATGGCCTCTAGAGCAATCACCACCTTTTAAGTGCATGAGAGGCCTCAGCTCTTCCAGGAATACCTTCTCCATAATTCGAACTATGCTTGCTTGTTTATTGACGTCTCTCTTGACAGAAAGCCCTGTCTCTTGAGCACTAACAGTTTATTGAGTGAATAAAATAACACAAATAAACCCTTGCTTTCTATTCTATCATGCACTCAGATTTAACGTTTCTCCCATTTCAGTTTTCAAATCTCTTGTTTTTTCCGACCTTAATCTTTTTACTGAGTGGATCATTTTGGATGAAAATAGCTATCAAAGTGTGTAAATGTTATTCAAATATAGTTATTGAGAGTCGAGGAGGGCGGTGCCTCTGGGATAGCGGGCTATGGGTGCAAGTCCAATAACGTAAGGCAACAACAATGGCACGTAAGGCAACAACAATAGAGGATACAGGCTGGGTGCATGGAGGATTACGAGAATAATGACTGTTATTATACTACTATTTTCTTATTGTGCCCCATTCAGGTTGTCTATAGTTATTTTGAGTCATAAAGCGCCACTGAGAACGCCGGAAGGGAGGAGTCAAGCGCGCCTCCCCTCCAGCCCCGCAGCCTATCGCCCCTACGGCCTCTTAAACAAGTCGACTTTATTCATAGTATTCAACCTGCCGGTGGGGCTCAAATAAAGACGTGTCTGAACGCAAACGAAGGAACCCCTGCAAAGGCATGTAGGTTTGATTTCATTACCGTTAAGACGACATTGTAATGCATGCATAGTTTAGGAGGATATTGCAGATGGGGTTCAGAGATAAACGTGTTTGTGCTCAACTCACCCACTGATACTTCTTGCGCGAAAGCCAAGGAGATGAGGAACAAAGGAAGCCCCACGGCCAGACAGCTCACTATCTTGTCCACGGCCAGCTCCAGCCGCAGTCCCTTGTACTTTGACTCAGTGGGGTCTTTGAGTAGAAAGTCGGAGAAGACGTATTCTGTGGCTACGTGGGCTATCGCCATTGGGACTGGAACAAAGGCAACTAATCACTAATTGAAGTATCAATATCCGGCGCTATAACAACCAGTGTGTATCTGTTCCCAGGCACTTCTTCAATGGTGGTTCAATTTCCGTTAGTTTATTAATGTCGTCTGTTATTCATTGAACCACTCATCCCGTGACCGTTACTGTACCCTGAATAAGAAGCGTCGGGGTAACGGGGCGCGGTGCGGTGTTATGTGTCGGTCCGCCGCTAGGGAGCGCTGTTCTGCCTCTACACGCACCTGCTGCTGCGGGGGTACGGGGTTTTCTGTCCGCTCGGTCCGCCGCTAGGGGGCACAAAAATATATAATAATTCCTTTATTCGCTTTAATCCAACATTTAATGAACGAATCGAGGACTATTTTGAAGGCATCACAACGTCCAATGACGAATTATAAAAAAACATTTGTAACTTAAGGAATTATATTTAAAAATATGTTTTAACATTACATTTACAACCATAAACCGGTAGGTCGGTTATAACATAGTGTGTTTGGATTACGGCTCAAGCCAGGGCTCACATTTAAATCATAACGGATGCATTTGAATAATAATGATGAAATATATAACTAAAACGGGACCCCATAAGTGCATATTGCATATTTAATATGTGACATATTGAATTTCATAAAGTCGTTGGCGTGAAGGAGCGTTGTTATCGTTTACGACAGCTATGGGTCATTTGCGACAGCTTAGACTGATTTACGATATTCGTAGGTTACAAAGGCTTAAATCAGGGCTTGAATTTAAATTAAAACAAATACATTTTAATAATAAAGTTGATATGTCTAACTAATACGGGACCTCATGAATGTATATATGTCATATTTAACAAGTAACATATTGTTTTTCATAAAGTCTTTGTCGTGTCGGAGAGTTGTTATCGTTTACGACAGCTGTGGGTGATTTGCGACAGCTGAGGCTGATTTACGACAGTGGTAGGTTACAAAGGTAGCAGCTTCTCCTGGTTCGGGGGAGAAACCGGCCGAAGGGAGATGTAAAAACAGACAGAGTCAGGTATGAAGGGTTAGAAACAACCACTACTAAGATCCTCCTTTTAAAACCATGCAGTGTGAACACGTAGATGGTCGAATAGTGTCCGTATTGGGTATTAAAACCGAGTCTCGGGTAGCCTAGCCCAAGATGCTAATGTTGATCAACTAGCTCAGAAGTGCTAAGCTAGGCTACTCTCACTGTGTTAGTCAAACCAGATGCCTTTAATCATTTAATTATCGATAAATGTCGAAGTAGTTGTCATTTGTGTGGTTATTTGAGGACTAGTTCATGTAGTTGACTTTGCTAACCGAATGATGTCGAAACTGAAACTGCCCTCCTTGATTGACCAAGCTGCCTGGACATTTTATTTATGTTTTACATATCTTATATACTATTATTTATCTGCTGTTGGTTTAACCGGCGTCACAGGCATTCACTGTGAACCTCGCTTAAATATTGATGCTATGGAGGTCAACCTAACGAGTCAAGTTATTATTACTTACTACCACTGTCTTAGTATCTCTTATTATTACCTAATTTATTAAATGTTATTATTGTGATCTATGCTTATTATTTTGTACACATATTTATTTGTACTGATCTCTATTTGTTTTATCTTGTATTGTTGCTGCTTTGTGGAACCAAGCCCAATAATTGTACTCTTGTGTACTTAAGATGTAGTAAAAGTTATTCTGATTCTTGATTCTAATGGTGCTGTGTGATGGTCCTTCTTACTTCAGGAAAACATGCAAGAGAAGAGATACGACTGTGCCTTGAAAAAACCTTCTCGGTTGGACGATGGAAGAACTGGGAAAGAAGCCATCCACCTGCATCCCTGATCCCTTCCCCTGGCCCGGTCCTCCAGGGAACGAGACTCTCCTCTGGAAACTCAAAGACTGCTTCTCCTCCTTTGAGAAGGCCAACTCCTCCCTCACCCAACAACAAGTATGTCAGGGTCTCTATAACGATGTACAAAGTCAAATTGGTCTTACACATATGTGGGGATACGCGTGTATTGAACATTGAATGAGGGAATCCTGTCAGTAATGTTTGGAAATTAGGTAGAACTTTATTCTACCTGTTACAGATACAGATTTATTTGGAAATTGTATTTGATGAAACGCTGGACTATGCTGTGGTGTAACACTTTCATCTCGGATAATTCATGTTGTAGGTGATTTGTTTATGAACTGCAACTAAAGATAATTTCATAGTCTATTAATCAACTTTTGTTTTTTAAGATTCATCGATTACTAATTTAGTCTGCAATATTTAAAATACCGAAGCAAATGCCATCACAAGGAAGATAATGAATTCAGTTTAGCAACGTCGATTTGAGTACAATATCAAAATACAGTCACGCTTGTTTACCTTACGTCATATCATTTTTAGTTTTTCTAAACAATACAAAATGAAGTCCACAGTTTTCCGCCCACTGATTACATTCCATCTCCCCCCCAGACCGTGGAGGGCAGGAAGCCTGTGCTGGAGCTGAGAGACGTCCCTCCCCCCCCGCATCACGTGTCCTCTGCCCCCCCCTCCCAGCCCTTCCCCCTGGCCCCTCCCCCTCTCCCTGCGTCCTGCTTGCCCACGCCGCCGCACCCTGCTGCACCCCACAAGCACCCGCCCTGCTCTCAGCTGCAGGAGGGGCCTAGCCCCAAAGTAAGCATTTGCACTTGGTGTGACCACCATGACCCCGTGGGCTACGGGGCCTTCGGGGAGACCAGTCTCCGCCACAACACTAGTAATACGGGCGGCCACGTCTCCAGCTACATGAGCCCTGGCGCCTATAACGGCGCCCCCGCGGCCTGCTCTCCGCTGCCGCTTCTCAATTTGTACCCCAACAGCCCAGCTAGTCGGAGTACAAACGAAGCCAGCAATGTGTTGTACAGTCCGGCGGCCTTCCAGCTCCCCTTCCCTCCCTGCGTGGCTACGTCCCAGCCCATGCCCTCTCACTCCTGTACCTCCGGCTGCACGGGCCTCCTCCACCCCTACTCCCACCTTCCTCTGTCCGGCAGCCCAGCCAGCCTCCCTCCTCCTCCTCCTTCTTCTACTCCTTCAGTGCCTCTGGCCCCCCCTCTGTCCACCCTTCCCCCTCCCCTGCACGGCTCCTCCGGGTGCTACTGCCCATGCGGCGCCGGCTGTGGCCACGCACTCGCAGAGACCCAGAGACCCCTCCTTCACGGTGTCCTCCCACCCACCAGCACAGCCCAGTACGGCTCTCAGTCTAGGCACCCCAATGTAGAATGCATGGTTTGTCTGAAGGGGTCTCACTACTGCCAGGAGTGCCTGTTGAAGGTTGGTGTAATTACTCTTATTCACTGGGGAACTGTTTTGGTGTACGGGTCAAATAATACTTCTGTAGGCCGGTTGGACGTGCATGTGGTGGGTTAAACGTTGGTTTTTTGAAATGTTGGCTAGTTGTTGTTGTTTTTCTAATGGATGTCTTCCTATGCGTGTGAAGCCTGTGAATGGGTGTTTGCCAGAGTCAGATAAGCTGTGGCCCGTGGTCCCCCACCTGTCCTCGAGGAGCACCCCCCTCCCCATGTGTAACGGCTGTGGCACCCAGTCGGACGGCCGGCTGCGGCTCCCCCAGAACAGCCTGGGCAAGGCCGGACACAAGTTCGGTCAGTGGAGTTTACCAGCATGTGAACCTCTGGATAGGAGCTAGATCCCACGGGAGTGCAAACATCCTGTAACCTACCTGTAATCAGTGCATATCTAATTATGACTTATGATTCAGCTTGTGTGTTATATCACACTCTTTGCTTCACACATGAACACATAAAAACCTTACAAAACATTAATTTGGTTTTTGCTTTGGAGGCTAGTGGCACTCGAGAGGAACTGAAGATGAACTGCTTGTATATTAATAATACGTTAGACTTGTATAGCGCTTTTTCTAAATACTCAAAGACGCTTTACAGGGTCAACACAAAATAAAATTGTTGCATAAGAACGTGTATCAGTAAAAATAGAGTAAAAAATCGAATGAAAAGAGGGAATAGGATAAAATGGGTAACAACTAAACTAAAATAGGATGTTCAACCTAGGAATAGTTAAAAGGAGGTAGGGGAGGTATGTATTTACGTTTGTATTTGCCATTGGCACTTTAAAACGTGTAACTGAGTAGTTTTCCATCGCCTAAGGCCATGAGTCCTAACCCCAAACTCCTCCCCCCAGGCTCCCCTGAGGTCGGCGGTCCAGAGAACACGCCCCCCGTGGGCGTGTTCTGGGACATCGAGAACTGCTGCGTGCCCAGCGGTCGCTCGGCAGCCGCCGTGGTCCAGCGGCTTCGGGGGCGCTTCTTCCAGGGCCACCGCGAGGCCGAGTTCATCTGCGTCTGTGACATCAGCAAGGAGTGCAAGACGGTCATCCAGGACCTCAACAACTGCCAGGTACGGCCGCCACGCCGCCCTCCAGGGGGACACACACGCGTTCGGGGGGGTAGAGGGAGTGACCCAGTGGACTGTAACCGTTGTTTGGCCCCTGTTAGGTCACCGTTGCCCACATCAACGCCACTGCCAAGAACGCCGCTGACGATAAACTCCGCCAGAGTCTGCGCCGCTTCGCAGAGACCCATGCAGCCCCTGCCACCGTGGTGCTAGTGTCCTGTGAGTAGACGTGTTCCCATACCATGTTTGCCTTCCCGATACTGATTGTGATTCCCTAACCCTGAAGTATCGGCCGACACCGAGTATATACCGATCCAGCAACTAGCAATGTGACTACTAACAGAGGTTGTTCCGATGGAAGGGTTCTCTTACGATGACCGCAATATTCACTTACTGTCGAGAATTTTCTTTTCGGTACTAGGTCATTTACCTTCCTAATCTATAATTATTATAATAAGACCTGTATATTCTTGTAGTTAAGCGTGAGGATCCGTGTTATTCCGACTTTGTAGCTTGAACGCACGTAGGTCAGCGGTGACGCGCTTCCCATTCCAACTTTCCACCTCTGACCGTTAACGAACGCAGCATCACACCGTACTGTTTGATATTCTCGGGCTGTGTAGGAAATGAGCTTGTCATGTGATTGCATAAGATCAGTGCATAAACCCTTCTCGCCGATACCGGATACTGTATTTTTGGCAGTATCGGAAGCAGTTCCGATACTGGTATCGGTTTCGGAACAACTGAGTTGTCCTCGGCTGTCCCGTCTGTACCCCCCAGGGTCGGTGATGGAAATGTCTTCTGTGTATCGACCCCCCCCCCCCCCCCCCCCCTTCCTTCCTCCAGCGGACGTGAACTTTGCCAGCGAGCTGAGTGACCTGCGCCATCGCCATGGTTTCCAGGTCATCCTGGTGCACGGCACGCACACCTCCCCGGCCCTGTTGCAGCACGCCCACCGCCAGGTCCCCTTCCTAGAGATCACCGCCGACCTTCCGCTGCGCGTGCCCCTCAAATCCCAGGTGAGCCCCCCGAACTCCCCACGAAGCGCTGCTGCTGGGAAGGTTGAGGGGAAGTTGAGGTGGGAATCGTTTTGCACCACGCCAATCGTTTCTGTGTAAACCGTTCAGGAATGAAAAGTCATCCGAATTTACAGCAATTAGTCCATTTTATTTTGTAATAAACTAAAAATAAAGTAATAAACATATGATTACATACAATAATCCGAGGCCTCAGATTGGAGTTCGCCCTGCGTCTCTCCAATGCAATGCAAGGCATTTGCAAAAGCAAGGACTTCGTATACAGTGGCAGGCGGGTGTCAGGATGCTGAGAACAGCTCCGCTCCCCAGTAAAACCATCGTAATGGTTAACCAGATGGTAGTCGACAATAGGTGGACCTCCTCAGGATGTCATGAAGGGGCGGGGTCGTAGCGGGGACTTCTCAGTTGGAGCCCTTGATCCCCGATCACCCCAAGAGGGTACGGGAAAAGTGTTGTTAATTAGGTCTGGCTAAAAACGCTGCTGTAAACATCAGATGACTGTATCTGTCCCTATTCAAAGACCCCTTAGCAGAATATAAATAAAAGGCACAATCAACAAATAGCAGTTAAAGAAAGAGAAAGTGAAAGTACCAAAGAGGTAAGTGGAGAGGGCCGTGGGGCTGTTATATCTCACTAGACTCTGGACTCGTACCAGGTGCGGTCATGCAGTGTGAAACGCTGACTCGAGGTCCGGTCTCACCCTGACGAGAAGTCCGTCCCTCTCATCTTTGCCTGTCCCAACTATTTACAACTGTGCGTCACACATTGCTGTTGTTCAAACCGAAAAAAAAAATCCCACAAACCCAACCCCAGCCCGGGACGCTGTGTCTTCCTCCTTCCCCCCCCCACCAGCCCAGTTTCAGCAACCTCTATGTCCACAACCTCCCCGTCGCCTGCGACAAGAGCCTCCGCGGTGCCGTCAAGCTGCGGCTCCGCCGGCTGTCGGACAACTGCGGCGGCAAGGTGCTGAGCGTGTCCAGGGGCACGGCCGTGCTGCGCTTCGGCAGCCTGGACGCCGCCGAGCGCGCCTGCAAGCGCATGGAGAACGAGGACGTGTTCGGCCACCTCATCCGTCCGTCCTTCTCCCCGGCGGGCCCCCGGGCCGGCGGCGAGGCCCCGGGCCCCGCGCACCGGCCCGCGCCTCAGGCGCCGCCGCTAGCCGCCCCGCCCGTCGCCTACGTGCCCCCGGGGGCCCCGCCCGCCACCGGCCCCGCCCCCGCCCCGCCCATGTCTTCCTCCTCCTTTCTGCCCCTGGAGCCCACCAGGTCGCCCTGGAGGCTGCGGCAGGGGGCCCGGCCCTGCCAGACATCGGGGCCCCTGGCTGAGAGGCCCTACAGTCCCAGGAGGGGCTGTAGCGGGCCGCCCGGTGGTCCCTCGGCCCGATCCCCTCAGGTCAGCAGCCGTCCAGTGGGAGTGCCGCCTCCCGCTCCCCTCTGTGCCGACCCGACCTCTAACCCTGTTCTGTGCTTGTGTGAGCTGCTGTCGCTGTAGGGCTGTGGCTGTAGTGCCCTGGCTGTGCTGGAATGTGGCTGTGCTAGCATGTGGCCGTGCTAGCATGTGTGTGGCTGTGGCAGCATGTGGCTGTGCTAGCATGCATGAGGCTGCCTACTAAACGTCAGTCGTCTTGTCTAATCCAGGCATGTGTGTGTAACATCCGTCATTCCCCCATTCCCCCTTTTTGGTTTGATTCCTTATGTGCTTTAGTTTTATGTACCCTCTCCTTCTTCTCCTTCATTCCAATGCAAAATCATTTTTCCCTGTAATCAAATGCCTTGTTTGTTTCGTGTTCGTGTTCCGTCTCTGCTCTGCCTTTCCTTAACATCTTCCTGCTTGCTTCTAACCCAACCGAGCTTTGCTGATCCTTTGATAGTCCGTCGTCTACCCACGCAACCCAAACTAACGCTCACAGTCCCCCCGTTGAAACTGTTCTCTGCTCACCTCGGCCCGGTGCAGGAGCTGGGTGGTGTAGACGCCAAGCCCAACACGGTCTTCCAGCTGTTGGAGAACGCCTGCAGCCCCACCAGCAGCTCGCCCCCCCGGAGTGCCGCTGACTCCGCCCTGGATAGACTGCCCAAGCCTGGGCTCATCGGAGAGTCCATGTACAGGAGGAGGTATAGTTGGGGGAACACTAGGGCTGGAAAATGCCAGGTACCTCACAATTCAATTCCGATTCTTTATGTCTTCATTCGATACGATTTCAATTTGATATCGATCCAATTGCTACGATATCGATTCAATAATACTTGCAGATGACAAAAATATCAAAATATTATTTAGAATGAACCATTTCATTGTGCTTTAATTAGCAAAAAGGGAACACAAGATTGTATAGTATTGGAATACAACATTGTATACCATTGTTCCTGAGCTAAACTTGCAATATAGAAGTAATAATCATAACATGGACAAATGTAAAAGTGCATGTAAATTTAGGCATACTCGGTTCTAGAATACAATGAGAGTGCTTCTTTTTTTTCTTTTCTTTTTATGGAATTAATCTATTTAAAAAAAAATCGGAATCTAGATTGAATCGAGAACAAATAAATTGCAGTGCATTGATGAACCGATATTTTTAGCCAGCCCTATAGAACACGCAGAATATTAATAATGAATTCATGTTGTAAGTCTCTCAAATCCTCTGCATCACTTTCTCTCTCTTCATATTCATATTAACCAATCATTTCACTCAAAGTAGTGACCTGCGTGTTATTGGCTTACAGCAAGCACAAACTGGGCCAGTGTTAATCAACTCTTCCCGGCGTGAAGACATGCTACAATATCCTATCTGGACACCACCGTTCTGTGACAAAGCATCTGTGTAGACTTCATTGTTTAAGTGTGTTTCTACAGCCACTGTAGAAACACACTTAAACAATTATAGTGTACTACCAGTACCCTTACAAAGCTCATTGCAATCCTAAAGATTCATCCGCTCCTGTGAATGGAAACGCACTTATCTTGTAGAATATCTCCAGAGTGGAGTCCTGTTTTTGGTTGCGGTCCAGGCTCTGTGCTCTGCTATAAGATAGTAGAACTACTGCTAACCTTGGGCCCTTCTGACCCTCGTGTCTCTTTGTGTTCCTCAGGGGAGACAGCTCCAGCCCCCGGCAGCCCACGGAGTCTCCGTCGGGGCGAGGGGACCGGGGGTCCCCAGAGTTCCTGGTCAGCACGCCCTCCGCCTTCAGCAAGCTGAGCCTCCACCACAGCTTCAGTCCCATGGGCGTCTCTCAGGGCTCCTGGTCCTCCAGGTGAGACCTCTGGCCTCCTTGGACCTGGGTTGGCTCAGATTCAGGAAATGTTTCACACGCTTCATGCTGTGACTTCCCCATCCCATCAAACCCCCTCCGCACATCTCCTCAACTCTGATCTAGGCTCTGCTTACCCCCCCCCCCCCCCCCCCCCCCCCCCCCCCCACACACACCCCTCTTGCGCACTTATTGCAGGTTGTACGTCCTGGCACTTAATATACGTAATTATTGTATGCTGTACGTCATTGCACTTAAAAACAGTACTTAGCATCGTGTAGCGTCTTACCCTAGCTATCTGTGTTGTAGACGGGGAATGGGTTAACCTAGAGATTGTCAGCGCTTGGCACTCGGCTCTATGAACATCCTTACTGCACCGCCAGCGATATATTGTGGTTTCTCTTTCTGCTGACTAATGGACTTATTGTAAGTGGCTCATCAGACGCTGGTAAAGCGTCTGATAAATGCCCTCAGCGTAATGTAATTCTGAGTCAAGATGGCAGGACTCCAAGCGGTTCAGAAACCTAACCTGATCCCTCTCACCCCCCCCCCCCCCCCCCTCTAGGAGCTCGTCCCCCTGCCTGTCCGGCCGCTCCTCCCCCCTCCTCCCGGGCCCCCGGAGCCCCGTTCCGGACGGCCCCGCTGAGCGCCTGCGGGACGGCCCCGAGGTCCAGGTCTCCAACCTGGACTACAGGATGTCCCGCAAGGAGCTGCAGCAGTCGCTGATGCACTGCTTCTCCCGCTACGGCAAGGTAGATAAGACCCGCTAGGACCCCCTCCTACCCTCTAGGACCCCTCCTACCCTCTAGGACCCCTCCTACCCTCTAGGACCCCTCCTACCCTCTAGGACCCCCTCCTACCCTCTAGGACCCCTCCTACCCTCTAGGACCCCCACATACTCTCTAGGACCCCTCCTACCCTCTAGGACCCCCTCCTACCCTCTAGGACCCCTCCTACCCTCTAGGACCCCTCCTACCCTCTAGGACCCCTCCTACCCTCTAGGACCCCCTCCTACCCTCTAGGACCCCTCCTACCCTCTAGGACCCCTCCTACCCTCTAGGACCCCCTCCTACCCTCTAGGACCCCTCCTACCCTCTAGGACCCCTCCTACCCTCTAGGACCCCTCCTACCCTCTAGGACCCCTCCTACCCTCTAGGACCCCCTCCTACCCTCTAGGACCCCCTCCTACCCTCTAGGACCCCTCCTACCCTCTAGGACCCCTCCTACCCTCTAGGACCCCTCCTACCCTCTAGGACCCCTCCTACCCTCTAGGACCCCTCCTACCCTCTAGGACCCCCTCCTACCCTCTAGGACCCCTCCTACCCTCTAGGACCCCTCCTACCCTCTAGGACCCCTCCTACCCTCTAGGACCCCCTCCTACCCTCTAGGACCCCTCCTACCCTCTAGGACCCCTCCTACCCTCTAGGACCCCCTCCTACCCTCTAGGACCCCTCCTACCCTCTAGGACCCCCTCCTACCCGCTAGGACCCCTCATACCCGCTAGGACCCCTCATACCCTCTAGGACCCCTCCTACCCTCTAGGACCCCCTCCTACCCTCTAGGACCCCTCCTACCCTCTAGGACCCCCTCATACAAGGTAGGTAGGACCCACCGTTCAGCCTCAAGGTAGGTAGGACCCTGTTGTGCATAAAAAAATATTGTTTTTTTTTTTTTCTTTACAGAAATACTTTGGCATTATTTTGGCATCTTTCTCTACAGTTTCTTGACTGTCTTACTTGCTGCTGAAACACCCGCATTTCTCACCCAGTGTATTAATAACGTTGTGTCTTATCTTATGTGGTTAACGAATTGATTAATGTTGACTGTTCGACAAGAAGCATGTTTTTGATAGTGCTGTGCTAGTTTGAATTGGGTCGCGATGGTTTGTAATTAAAAAAAAATAAAAGTTTGGGAAACACTGTCATACAGGACATTTCAACCAGAACCAGACCCATCTCATCCACAACCATCTTATCAAACATATTCTTCTTCAATTTCCCTTATGTCTTCTGGGTGCATCTGCCATGCAGTGCCCTTGGCCATTATGTATTGGTAGAGAAATGTTTTGTATTGTGTTCTTTATAATATTATATAGTCAATCAAATATATATTCAGTTCAGAAAGCTGAGAACAGAGTTTGGTTTCTCAAGCATGTTTACATCTTCAGTAGTGTTCGTGCTTTCCCTGGGGGATTGTATTTGCCCAGAACCGGAACATACCATTCCTCCTGGCACAAAGCACGGACAGCCATGCAAGGACATACCGAGCTGTGTTGTGCAAGTGTTGAGTCTCTACAGACTGAGGCTTCGGTGATCGTTGCTAGGGAGAACTTTTGAATGCCGTGTGCAAAACAACTAATTAAATATTACTCTACTCAATCTCTCCTAATTTTAGATGCGTTTACACCCGTTTTAAACTGCGAGGGGACATTGCCGTTTACTTTCTCCGTGTGTGTGTGTGTGTGTGTGTGTGTGTGTGTGTGTGTCAGGTGACCTGTGTGGAGCTCAGCCCCCACACGGACTACCAGCTGAAGGCGGCGGTGCAGATGGTGTACGTGCAGCAGGCCATCCTGGCAGTCAGCGGTCTGCAGCGCTACAAGATCGGCGGCAAGCGCATCCACGTGTGTCTGGCCACCGGGGGCAGCAGCAAGCCCCTCGCCACCCTGGGGTACGTCACCGCCCGGCTTCCTGTCGGACCGCCGTCAAGGGACGGGTTGTGTTTATAACTGTTTTGGTTCCTGGTTCAGCTGTTAAATTGAAAACGATAATAAAAATGACATGTACTAATTGCAAATGATCATCCTAACAACATTTTTTAAAAAATGACGAAAAAAAACACGGAATAATCGTATCCGTGCCTTTTGTTATCGTGCAGCTCTGAGATCATCGGGATTCTCCACGACGCTCCCGCCAACTGCCTTCCTCTGTCCAAGTTCACGGAGCTCTACGAGAAAAGGTAACTGACCTGATGTTACAACACACCCCTCTTGCGCACTTATTGTATGATAAAATACTACTTGGCTAGAATAAGATGCTATGCTAACTCAAACCCCCCCCTCCCTACACACACACACACACACTGACATTCCACATTTGTGCACATAGCACTCTATATAAAGTGGACTTTGCTGTGAACCATATATATATATATATATATATATATATATATATCTTGAAATGTTGCAATCTATATCAACCTCATTGCCCATTGCACATTTTATGTTCATTCTTGGCATATATCTGTTTTTGTTTTTATATTGTCCATAACTTATTTATCATTTTTAGTCATGTTTGTCATTGTTGCCATGTCTGCTCTACGTGCCTTACCCTTAATTGACCCCCTGGGGATGAATAGTTTTCTTGAATCTTGAATGCAATGCTATCTTTGCTGTATACAGGGAATGGGTTAACTGTAATGGGAAAATTCTAGTTTTGCATTCCATTTCTCTAGCCTTTGTTGGAATGCGCCTCTTCCCGGACTTGGACTGGTCAAGGGCTCCAACTGATAAGGCTGACGTAACTGACCACTACGTCTCCCCACATTTCAATGTTTAAATCAACTTATATTTACCTAAAGGACAGCGTTTCCTGTGTTCTTATCACGTAGAAGAATGCATGAGGGGATGCTGCTTATGTGACCGGTATACCCCAGGCACAAAGGTTTATGTTGGATAGTGCTAGGAACAGGGGGTGGCTTAACAGTGAAAGGAGTAGGAGACAAAGCTTAGATGATGAAGAGGAAACAACATAGGGATTTGTCCATAACCCATCATGACGAGTGTCATCTATTGTTGACTACCATCTGGTTAACCAATACAGTTTTATTGGGGAGCATTCCTGAAACCTGTCTGGAGCTGTATAATAAATAAGCTTTTGCCAATCCCTTGGACTTCTCCTTGCGGAGCTCTTAAGGTGCGTTCACACCAAACGCGAAGGGGTGACACAACTCCATACAAAGTCAACGTAGAGAAGCGAATCGGGCGAATTTTGGTCGCGAGACACTTTCGCCCTGCATAGGCGAGCGGTTTCACGAGGATTTGCAGCGCGACAAATTCGCTCAAGTTGAAATATTTCAACTCTGCCGCGACATTCGCGTGACGACAGCCAATCAGCGTTCAACAGCGTGGCCACTGAGTGACATGTGTTACGTAACAGCCAATCAGCGTTCAACAGCGTGGCCACTGAGTGACATGTGTAACGTAACAGCCAATCAGCGTTCAACCGTTCCCTGGGGTGAACCGCAGCACATTCGCCTGACAAGTTTATGATTTGTCGCGCGACAAAACTTGGGCGACAACGCGAACGGGCGACAAATGTGTCTTTTGGTGTGAACGCACCTTTAGAGAGACGTAGGGTGAAAAATGTAAATGATCACATCACTGGACCATGAGTTGAAACCAGTGAGTCGGTCAAACTGCAGCTCTGAATGGTGTCCGACCACATCTTCATCACGCCTCTCTCCTACGGGCCAGGTGCTCCCGTAAGCTGGTGCTCGGGGACCTCTACCGGCTGCCGGAGGTGGTGGCGGTGAGGGACCAGGGCGGGGCCCGGCTGGTGTGCCTCCTGGCGGGGGGCCAGGCCCGGCAGAGCCCCCTGGGGTCCTCCCAGTCCCAGGAGCCGTCCTCCTCGGCCTGCAGCAGCCCTGTGGTCTTTGAGGAGCTGGAGTACCACGAGCCCGTCTGCAAGCAGCACTCGACACTGCACAACTTCAGGTGGGTGGGGCCGGGTGAGGGGTTGGGTGGGTGGGCGGGCGGGTGAGACGGTAGCTCAGGAGGTAGAGCTGGTTGACTTGTAACTGGGGGGTTGGTTCATCCTAATGCATCCAATGGGGAACTCTTCCAACTTCCCTGGTTTGTATTCTCAAACGTATGAACAAGAACTCTGCTGTGCGTGAGCTGGTGTTCAAAGCCCACCTTGTGGATTAATCCATCATGCAGTGAGGCGGACTTCGACCCGGACTCGTATCAGATCCCCTTTGTGGCGATGTCCCTGAGAGCCATGGCCCCGCAGGTCCACGCCCTGCTGCAGTCCCACGACGGCACCCTCCCACTACTCAGGTACACCACCTCGCTGGGACCGGTTACTGTTCAGTCATTCAGGGGGGCTTTAAGGGAGGAGAGATGAGGAGGAGGTAGGGTGTCTTGCTGAAGGAAGCCTGCAGGAAAACCGTTTGTGGTTCAAACCTACAACCTTTTATCCAGAATTCATATAGAATTCTAATCATCCTACTGCTATTACCTATTACTAATAATTGTTAGTGCTTGGCACTTGGTTCTATGAACATCCTAACTGTACCGACAGAGATATATTGTTGTTTCTCCTTCTTCTGACAAATGGACTTATTTTACTAAAACGCTAAAAGCGTCTGCTAAATGTAAATGCACTACTGTCCCTGACATTAATTATGCAGTAGTTCTTATACTTTTTGGGTTCATTTTGGGGCCAATGAAAAGAACACTGGATTCTTACTGTGTGTCTGTGTGTTTGTGACTCAGTTTCCCAGAATGCTATGCGGCAGAGTTTGGCCCGTTGCAGCTGGGCGATGAGACACAGGAGGGCGCTGTCTCCCTGGAGCACCTCATCACCTGCCTGCCCAGCATCACCGTGGTTACGGCCCAGAACGGCTTCAAGGTCATCAAGTGGATCCACAACAAGCCGCCCGCCCCCAACTCCGGTAGCTCAAGACATCAACAACCTTAATCCTATCTCTGACCTTGACTTTAGTTCACAGGATTGGTGAACAAGGCTTCTGCTGATCATTTCGCACTATATTTGTCTTGCATTAGGGTTTTTTTAATTTAATGATGTCGTTAGATAACACTGTTCCGAAATGCCCGTTATTCTATTTTTGGAAAACAGATTTTGCGCACCTGAAATGCTCAGAAAGAAGCATATTTAAGGTCTCTTATTTGTACTAGGGGTGGTTAAGTTCAAAGTCTTAAGGACAACATGCAAATGTGTCTCCATAACAACGATGCATTGTTGTGTTGAGTTCATGTAAAGTACAAACTGTTCCTAGTTCCCAAGGACGGGTTGGTGGTCACACTCTGTGTTTAAGTTCCTCAAATGAGTGTCCACGTTTACCTCCCACCCAGCGGGCTGATCTTTGAGTCTTTACTGAACTATGGTTAGTTTAAAGCCTCAGGTTTACCTTAACCACAGCTGTCAAACCCACCACCATCGCCCTCCGTCTCACCCCCACCACCCTCCCTCCTAACCACTCTTCCCTCCCCCACCACCCACCCCCCGTCCCCAGAGCCGTGGGTCCAGCGGTCCAAGAGCCCGGTGGGGAACCCCCAGCTGATCCAGTTCAGCCGGGAGGTGATCGACCTGCTGAAGAGCCAGCCCGCCGGCCTGCTGCCCATCCACAAGTTCATCCCCTCCTACCACCACCACTTCGCCAAGCAGTGCCGCGTCTCTGACTACGGGTACCCCAAGCTGCTGGAGCTGCTGGAGGCCGTCCCTCACGTCCTGCAGGTACGTGCACTCATACACAGACACACACACACACACACGCACGCACATAAAAGTACAGACACACACCCCAAAGTACACACTCGCATGCACGCACGCACACACCCCAGAGTACACGCATGCACACACCCCAAAGTACACATTCACACGCACGCACACACCCTAAAGTACACGCCCACACCCTAAAGTACACGCACGCACACACCCTAAAGTAAATGCTTGACACACACCCCGAGGCGTGCACGCACTCACACTCGCTCACTCCGCCATCACGCCTTTATTTGCTCTTGACAAAACCTTGGCTGCATTTGCTTATAAGTAGTTATTTATTGAACTCATAACTTAATCATGTAATAAATAACTGAACATTATAGATTGGCTTGGCTGTTTTTCCTTATTGGATCCATCTACCATTCCATGTTAATCAGTGTATGGGGCAGAATATTCCATCTAGTCTTATTCCCTACTGACTAAGGCTTGAGTAATGCTGGCATGCGTAAATCATATTGTTTTACAGAACTCTGATCTGTAACCCGGTCTCCTGTACTTCCTTCTCAGCGGCTATGACCTGCAGTAACACCTGTAATGTGTGTATATATATATAAATATAGAAGTCTGACGGTGTCGTGTTGGTGTTCCTCAGATTCTGGGCATGGGAGCCAAGCGTCTGCTGACCCTGACCCACCGCGCCCAGGTGAAGCGCTTCACCCAGGACCTGCTCAAGCTGCTCAAGTTCCAGGCCAGCAAGCAGGTGGCCATCAAGGACTTCATGCAGGCCTACCACTGGTGAGTGCTCTGTGCTGCAGCCAGGCTCCAACTGAGCCCCAACCTGTCTTCATGAAGGACAGTTCCCTTAAAATAGAAAGATGCGCTTAAAAATAGTACTTGGCATCTTACCCTAGCTGTCTCTGTTGTATACGGGGACTGGGTTAACCTAGCGATGTTACTGCTTGGCACTTGGTTCTATGAACAACCATAATGTAACCATTAAAAGGACGCCCATCGACGGGCATTGTTTGACAACCTTGGAGTCTTCCGTCTGCTTGTTCAGCACATTAGCTGCATTACTTTCTTAAAGTTCTAAATAAAGGTCTTGAACTTTATTTGGTTTAAGTTGTGCTTTCCACAACACTCCCTGTAAGCATCCTAACCCCTACCTGCTCCTTAATGGCCTTTATCTGATATCACTGAAGTGGCTATGGATAAAAGTGAGTAATTGGCCACTATTAACTTTATTGCTGCATCCAGAGAATGAGACCTGTGTGTTTGGGGGAACTCGCCTACGTACCGCTCTAGTCAGCCTTCTGGACGTTGCTTCAATTATTAATTATTTGGCGACATCGGTATGGTTTTATTGCTGGTTGGCTGTACACTAGAATGCGTTTCTCCACCCCCCCCCTTCCCTTCAGGTGTTTCTCCAGAGACTGGCGGGTCATGGACTACGGCGTCTGTGACCTCATGGACCTCCTGAACGAAATGCCCGACACCACCGTCACCCTGACGCGGCAGGACGCACACCTGGTCGTCTCCGTCCCCAAGAGAGGTCCGCACACGCTCACGGATAGAGCTTTAGGGAAAAGGCTGCTTTTAGTTCAACTTGTAATATCTGCAGCTCGGTTAAAGATCTCCTGTTATACTACTTTTCTGGTCTTAATTTCTTATTAATGACTCCTACAGAGCAACCTGACACGAATCACAGCACAAAAAACGATGTCGATTTTCGGGAAACTCTTCCTCTCATCCGGGCGCTTTAAGCCTTCTCTGTCAACACTCGGCTTCGTCCTCCTCCGCTCCCTCGCCCCCCGTCCTGCCAACCCCACTCCGTTGTGATTGGTTACCTCCCGGAAGAGCATGTTGCAGCGTTACCATGCATGGAAAATCCGGATTGTTCTACGTAGATAAATCCCGGAAATTTGCACAAGTGAATGGCGACCGGCGTCCCTAGTGTTTAGCGCTCTGCACAGCCGCCCAAGACGGTCAGAAGGGAACACGTCTAAATGCATGCACGTAATGGGTGCTCTTTAAGTAATGTCTGGCCCTGCAGTTCCCGCTCCTCTTCTTAACAGGACAGTGTTGGTCCGTGTTCTCATAGTCTCCTCCTTCTCTGGGGGGGTTGCTCCATATTGTAACTAGAGATGTTCCAATATTCCGAAAAATGTTTCCTTCCCGGTACCGATTCCTGAACTTGAGTATCGGCCGATACCGAGTAAATACCGATAGATCATTTAGCATTGTAACTGCTGACATCACTTGTTCTTATTGAAGGGTTCTCTTGCCATGACACCAATGTAAAGTCGGTTCACTTACTGTCGACAATTTTATTTTTCAGAACCAGATCATTTACATTCATAATCATAATAATACATTTGTAATCTAGTAGTTAAGCGTGAGCATCCATGTTTTTCCGACTTGTTAGCTCGAACGCACGTAGGTAGGAGATGACGCGTTTCCCATCCGTCTTCCCACCTCGAACCGTGAACGAACTCGGCATAGCACCGTAGGGTTTGTGGTGTTCTCTGCCCGTGTAGTAAATGAATCACGTTGTGGTATCGGATCGGGGCATTGCCTTGGGTCCTCGCTGATCCCCGATCGGAGGAATTTCCGATGCTGGTATCAATATGGGAACGTCTCTAACTGTGCCGTCTGGTGTCCCCCAGAGCGCACGCCGGAGGAGGTGGAGCGCACCAAGCAGTTTGGGAAGGAGGTGGTGGACCTGCTGCGGCACCAACCCCACTGCCGCATGCCCTTCAGCAAGTTCATCCCCACCTACCACCACCACTTCGGGCGCCAGTGCAAGCTGACCTGCTACGGGTTCACCAAGCTGCTGGACCTGTTCGACGCCATCCCCGAGGTGCTCACGGTGAGTGGACGGCCTCACAGCTCCCTCCCCGGGGACGAGTACAAAGAGTGTCGTGTTGTACGATGGTGTATATGGAGTACTGAAGAACGATATGAAAAGAGTTCTGAAGAACGATATGAGAGGTACGGAGGACCTGAATCAGCAGCTACAATAGACTACTGGCTGTTCTTGTGATTAGATATTTGAAAAACCAGTGCCTAATGTTGTGGATATTGAAACAGGGTCCGGTTAGTGTAGGGGTTTGGGGATTGAACTCAGAACCCTCACGCCTTGTTCACACTGCATGCGTCCGTCGACGGATGGGGGCTTTTTGACGCATCCATGTGTTCTTCCGGGTTGTATTCCAAAGGCGATTTCATTGGACAGTGTCCTTGCGTATATTTGCATTACGCAGTCTGATTGGCCAACGGATCCGTCGCTGCCTGGATGCTTGGATGTCCTGTAGACGCAGACATCCAGGAATGAGTCTGAATTCCCGTACAATTTTAGTTAAAAGCGTCAAATTGTACCAAACAGATCTTCAATCTTGATACAGTAAAAACCTGCACTGCCTTTTCATGTTGAGTGGTCCCGTGAAGTGCTGCCTCCCTGCCTGACCCTCCTCCTAACCTCTGTGCCCCCCCCCCCCCCCAGGTGCTGGAGTGCGGGGAGGAGAAGGGGCTCTCCCTGACGGAGGTGGAGCGGGTGAAGGCGCTGGCGGCCCAGCTGGTGAAGCTGCTGCGCTCCCAGAGGAACTGCTCCCTGCCCGTCAGCCTGCTGCTGGCCGAGTACGGCCGCACCTTCGGCTACAGCCTGCGGCTGCAGGACTACGACGCCGCCTCCCTGCCCGCCCTGCTGGCCAAACTCTGCCACGTCGTCAAGGTAACGGGAGCCACGCCGCGCCGCGCGTTCGGGAAAACGAGGTGGGAGCCGGGATGAGTAAGGAGGCCTTGTTGGCAGCGTGGTGGCAGATGTTGTTGTGAATAAATAAACAGCCCGCCCTGCCCTTGTCGCGTCAGTGCATTAATAATCATATAATAATCAAATAGGAGCATTCAAAGAAGTGATTTTGCATTGCAAACATCCTTCACTGATTGGTCAATTGTTCCCAGTGGCTACCAGGAAGTATTATGGACTCTTCCTCAAAGCCTTGTGCCGCCCAAACATGTCTCCATACAAAGCAATAAATTATTGGCTAATGATAAATGATTTGTTTTTTATCATTATTAATAAGGATATACGTGTACGGGATTGTTTCTAAATTGTTCAGGCTATTCAGGAAGTTGCTAACCTCGTGTGTGTCTCTCTCTCTCTCTCTCTCTCTCTCTCTCTCTCTCTCTCTCTCTCTCTCTCTCTCTCTCTCTCTCTCTCTCTCTCTCTCTCTCTCTCTCTCTCTCTCTCTCTCTCTCTCTCTCTCTCTCTCTCTCTCTCTCTCTCTCTCTTTCCCCCCCCCCCCCCCCCCCCAGGTGGTGGACGGGGCTGATGGGCAGCGCGAGGTGCAGCTGATCAACAGGAAGTCGCTCCGCCTGCTGACCTGCCAGCTGCTGATGCTGCTGATGTCGGAGGAGGAGGGGCAGGCAGGGGTCAGCGTTGAGGAGCTCAGCGACCGCTACCTGGCCGGCCACGCCGTCACCCTCAACCCCTGTGAATACGGCTTCCTGTCCCTCAGCGAGCTGCTCAAGAGCCTGCCCTACCTGGTGGAGGTGAGGGGTGGGAGAGAGAGAGAGAGAGCCTGCCCGCCCTACCTGGTTGGAGGGAGAAAGGGAGGGAGGGAGAGAGACCGTCCCTAATGGACTTGACCATCAGATGAGATGCAACTTTATTAATCTCCCTGTGTTACAGCACAGCAGCAGTGGGAGACTAATGTAATACAATAAAAACAAAGTAGTGCTAAGGAAAACAAAAAGAGATGCTAAAGTAAAGGCTGAAGTATTGACAAACAGTATAAATTATAAAGTGGCATCATCATCAGACAGACGGGGGTATACGATCAGCGTGGAAACGGGGGCAGGGGGTGGAGACTGCAATGCCCTGGCTAATCGCTTCGCTTTAGAGTAGAGAGAATAATAGTGTTGTGGTAACGTGAGAGGTTCATTGTTGCCCTCACCCTAGGGTTGTAGATTGTTATAGGCTGTTTGTGGAGCGTTCTGTTTGAGTATCAGGTTCTGAGACCGTGTTCAACTTGACATCGTAGTTTTGAGCTTAGTTTTCTTACACAAACGTTAGGATCGGATACGGTCTTATTGTTAAGATCCCGTTAGCCTTCATTTATTCATCCATTGGTTCTACAGACAAACTTCTTATTTAAAGTATGTAAAAGAAGTACCTCTTCTTAAAGGTGACTATTTATACCACCAGTTGTGAGTTGGATTTGCCGTTACAAGTGTTTTTGAAAATGTGCCTCTTCTGACATCACAAGTGGGCGTGTCCACCTAGATGTGTGCTGGATAGACCAGTCCACCAGTCTACCCAGTGGACCGTAGCAAACGTTGCTCATCTACCCATTATACATCTAGGTGAACCCGCCCACTTGTGATGTCAGAAGAGGCCGATTTTCAAAATCACTCCCACACCTGGTCCTATAATACGTCACCTTTTAAGATCCCATTAGCCTTCATTTATCCGTCCATTTTTTTGGTTCTAGTGACGCTCTCATTCAAAGGCCTTGTGTAAAAGGAGTACTCCTCCCCAGACCGTGGCTCCCAGTCAGCCTGACCTTTTGACCTCGTCCCCCCTCAGCTGTACCGGGAGGACGGCGTTCCGGACGGCGCACCGGCCACCGGCGGGGGGGTTCCCCGCGGGGAGGACTGGGTGCGGCTGACCCGCCTGTACCAGTTTGCGCGGGCCGTGCGCGGGCTGCTCCACACCTACCACTACAACCAGATCTTCCTCACCGAGTTCTCCTCGGCCTACTGCAAGTTCACGGGCCGCCCCCTGGTGCCGCGCGCCTACGGCTACTCCAGCGTGGACGACCTGCTGGGCGCCATCCCACAGGTGGGTCCGCGCTCCTTAATACCACTACGGATGTTCCCATAGCTTTTTTCTTTTCCTTCCCGATTCCTGAACTGGAGTATCGGCCGATACCGAGTGTATACCGATACAGCCTCTGTCGTTCGTTCTCGTTCGTACTCGTTCTTGTTCTTGTGTTGTTTTCTTCAGAACTAGATAATTTACATTTATGATCTATAATTATAATAATACATTTGTAGTCTTCTAGTTAAGCGTGTCCACCCATGTTTTTCCGACTCGGTAGCTCGAACGCACTACCGATACCACTTTGGTATCGGTTCAGCGCATAGACTTGCGTACTTGGCCATACCGGTACTGCGCTTTAGGCAGTATCGGAGGAATTTCCGATGCGACTATCGGTAGAGGAACAACTCTCAATACTACTACTATAAAGATGTTTAGATTTGACATGCTGCTCCTTAATGCTACTGTAGAGAAGAGAAGTATCTTATCCTAGCTTTCTCTGTTGTGTACGGGGAATGGGTTAACCTAGTGATGGTTAGTGCTTGGCACTTGGCTCTATGAACATCCTTACTGTACTGACAGAGATATATTGTTGTTTCTCTTTCTTCTGACAAATGTATAGTATGTCGCTTTGAAAAACTGTCTGCTGAATGCCTTAAATGTAAATGTAAGATGTTTCGGTTTGACATGTGCTTTAAAGTTTAAAACACGTTATTTTGCCTAGTTGAAGTCTAATAAGAAGGCCAGATGGGTTCTTGGGTTCATTGGCTCCTTTCTGTAGTGGAGTCTAAGGAATCCTTCTCTTGATTTAGCACATAGAACCCGGCCTTTCATTTCTTGCTGGTTTCTCTTTTTCTGGGCAATCAACCGCCGAGTTGACACCCACGCACCCCGTGGGTGTGTTCAAATGATTAATGACTTAAAAGACGTGCTTGGATGGGCGGGAGAGATCACAGAGGGCGGGAGGAAGGGAGGCGGTGGGGTGGCGAGCGGTCTATTTTCAACCTTTACAAACTTTGAAGATAGGCTGGCTTGTAAAAGCTGGTCTTGCATATCAAAGCCTTAAAGTGTCTGATTTATCATAGAAGTTGGTGTTTGTTGCTGCTTGACCTTTGACCCTTTGTCGTCTTGTCCCTGTCAGGTGGTCTGGATCAAAGGTCACGGCCACAAGAGGATTATCGTTCTGAAGAACGATATGAAAGGTACGGAGGACCTTAATCAGCAGCTACAATAGACTACTGGCTGCCTGCTCTGTTGCTCATGTGTCTTCGTGGAGGTTTCTAGTCGTGGTGGTGATGTTCTTAAAGCAGGTTTATGTCTGTGTTTTGATGGGCTGTTTGTCATGATGTTGTTGTTGTTGTGTGTACAGCGAGGCCCAGCTCTGCGGCCTCAGACCCCCCCGAGCTTGAGGGGGGGGCTGACAGCCAGAGCACCAGCCCCACCAGCCTGGCCGACTCAGGGACCGGTTCCCCAGGTATACCCTCTCCTCCTTCCGCCCCTGACTGAATGCACTGGGAGGATCAACTTGCAATGCTACAATAGAGCTTTATGTTACAGGGTTTTTGAATTTTAGAAGGGATTTTAAATCGGTGTTGTCTAAATGCCTGGTGTCAAGTATGATGGGGGATTAATTACTTGGGGGTGGTTTCATGTTTGCTCTCCATACGAACCTGCACTGTTGACTTAGAAGCTTGCATGTAAACTGTGCCAGCATATAAACTTTCTTTATATGTAGCATCTTTTTTAAAACGTGCAAAGTCATTTTACTGCTTAAAAACAGTATTGGAAGACAAACTGCATAACAACAAGGAAATGTAGCCCCTATCAAAGACAGGGGGGAGAGGGAAATGACATGCCCATTGGAAGCTAATCTTAGTGTGGATGGGTGGGGTCGGCTAAGCTTAACCCAGGAGGTACAGCGGGTTGGCTGGTAACAGGAAGGTTCCTAGTTCGATCCCTGGCCCCTCCTAGCTTAGAGTGTCAAGGTGTCCCTGATCGAGATACCTCACCCTCACTGCTCCCTGTCGCCCTGCGTGGTCAATTCCGCCGTCGGGGTGTGAATGTGTGTGTGAGCCTTTTGTAAGTCACTTCGGATCAAAGCGTCAACTAAATGTGTGTGTGTGTGTGTGTGTGTCCCTCAGGCGGGGACGACGACGTGGTGGTGGAGTCAGAGCTCCTCTACCTCAGCCCCCCGGTGGACCTGCTGTGTGGCCCGGCGCCGTCCTGCCTGCCCTCGCCCCAGCTCCACCCCCACCCCGCGGGGCTCCGCCCCCAGCCCGGCAGGCCCCTCCCCCACGCAGACCTCATCCACTTCGAGAGGTCTCCTCCGCCCCACTGCACAGGTCAGCACCCCCGACCACCTCCTGGTTTGGTGTTTTGTTGGTTTGAGGAACGGAACTCCAACTTGAGTCGGGTTTGAGCAACGGAACTCAAACTTCGGTTTGAGAACCACTTCATTGTCTGAGCCGTGATTTTATTTTGGATGGCTTGATTTTAAAATAATTCAGTACAAGTAATTGGATGTTAATTTTGCTGCACCCAATATCGACAATGCCTCAAATACAACAAGACGCAAGCAAAAGGATAAAGCGCTCCAAAGCCGTAAAGTCTTAATTTAGACGGCCCCCCAATTTTGCCCCCTCGCCATCTGTTCCTCTAGAGCGCCGGCCCCCCGCGGAGGAGGCCCCGCCCCCTACGGAGGAGGCCCCGCCCCCCGCGGAGGAGGCCCCGCCCCCCTCGGAGGGGGAGGGCCCCGTCCCGGACCAGCAGCCTGCCACCCCGGCCCGCCCCCCCGCCGTGAGGTCCGCGGAGAGCCCGAGCAGACGGGCGTCCCGCGGCAAGATCCGGCTGGCTGCCAACTTCTCATTCCAGGGGTGACCCCCAAAGCCACGCCCCCAGCATCCCCGCCCTAACACACACACACACACACACACACACACACACACACACACACACACACACACACACACACACACACACACACACACACACACACACACACACACACACACACACACACAGTTGGTTCCCATCCTTTAGGTTAATTTATCTCTTGAGATAAGACTAGTGATAACACATAACATACCCCCCCCCAACTAACACACTCGCACAACCCCCCCCCCCCCCCCCCCCCCACATTCCGGTCCTTCATCACTTTCCTTTCTTTGACCTCCCTGTGACCTTTATAGGAGATCAGACGACCTTTAGAGTGACCTTTTATATAGGAGATCAGATTTAACTTGTGAGTCACCTTTAGCATGACCTTGATAAGAGGTCAGATGACCTTCAGCGTGACCTTTTATAGGAGGTCAGACAACCTTGTTGTTCACCTGTAGCGTGACCTTTATTAGATGTCAGATGTGACCTTGATTAGAGATCGTATGAACTTGTGGTTCACCTTTAGGGTGACCTTGATAAGAGATCATATGACCTTGTGGTTCACCTTGAGCCGTGACCTTGATGAGAGATCAGATGACCTTTAGCGTGACCTTAATAAGAGGTCCGATGACCTCGTGGTTCACCTTATCCGTGACCTTACTGCAGCCTTCCTGCAGACGTTTTGTTGGAGGTGGGACCACTCTTCTGTTTAAGGTTAATATCCTTTCCTTCGTCGCGCGCCCCCTGAGTTGTCCTGAGTGCAGAACCCGACTGGAGTTGGTGGGCCCTGGACGGAGACCCAGAGGCCAAACTCACCTTGAATTTATAATACTGAAGATTATTAAGAGTTAATTAATGCGCAGCACGGTTTTCATTAAATATGCATATTGTTTTACTGCTTTGCTGTAGAAAAGAAATATCAGAGAAGAACGGGGCGCTTTAGTTAGGGACGTGGAAGGACATGGGTTCATGTCCGAGAGGCCTTCAAAGCAGCTGGTGTGACGAGTTGTCTCATGTGTAGTGTTGGTTAAGAGATAGTGATCTCTGGTAATCCATTCCCCCTTATCTCCATCCTTGCATGACCTGGCTCAGGACCAGATCGGACGTGAAGGTTCGACCCCCTCTGACTGCAGCTGCGGGGCCCTATAGAGGCTCTCAGGACGCAGGCTGCATCAGCCCCTTGGGTTCTATGGGTGCATAGACGACCCTATGCATGGTGGGGGCCCCACAGAGACCGCCGGGCTCCTGTGGTTAACGAGGCACTAACCTAGACCAGTTTAGTCTTTTGAGTTCTGTTTGTTTCTCCATCATGTAGAGTGGACCTTGGGGCTGAAGGCCGTCCTTACAGCCGTCCACTTGAAGCTCAGGGTTGTTTTGGTTGAACCTTGCTGCGAGTGGCCAATGTACCCGCCGGTGTGAGTCTTGTTTTGTGTATTTCTGTTGTTGTCATCCAGGGGAGCACATTGCAGCCCCTGTGTTGCGTTAGATTTTAAATGAGGTCAGAGGATCTGTGATTTTTACTTAGGAGTTGAGTAGAGACATTGGCTCCATGAGGAACGTCTGGCCACTTAAGGGTCTGACGTGGCGGTCCTCTCTGGTCCCGCCTGGCTCTTACAATAGCTTGTATCTGCCACGGCGCTGGAGGATGGTACCCGCTGATCACTGGTCAGTGTCTCCATCTTATAGATGGAGTTTTTAACCTGACGTGCATTGATTTAAGAACCTTTAGTTCCACCGGTCTTTAGGTGTTTGAGTGCCGGCTGTGGAAACCTCAAAGTCCTCCTAACTTCTGCTGCTGAACCAGAGCATCGAGGCAATCGGAGACATGCAGAGTAGAAAAGGTTTGGTGTTTGTTTGAGTTGATGGGTCAGAACTCATGTCCCTCTGTTCAGCTCACTTATTCCTGCCGCTCGGTGTGAGAAATGGCACAGTCACCCGTTGCAGATTTGTGAATAGATTTGCTTTAGACTTAGATGTGTAAAACTGTGAAAGGCATAGAAACTCTACCTCTGATTTCCTACAGCCTCCGTGTTCGCCCCCTTGTGTTTTTAACTGATGTTGAACAACAGATTATTTAAAAAGGGTTTTGCTGCAACATTTACATTCTTTTATCAAGAACGTTATGATTTTTGAATTGATTGGCATTCAAGGTTATTAAAGAGATATAAATAGTTTAGACTGATTTGTCGGGTCGACTCCCTACACTCCTGATATTGTACGGTGTCCACCAACTCCTGAGTTAAAGGGTTCACAAGAGCTGCTATCAACATGTCATTTTGTTTTGTTTGGCCAAACAGAAGCTCTGGCCAGTGGCACTCGAAAATATGCATGTATGCATAGTTTTGGTTCATGAGACGTATTATAAGTGACTTACCCCGTGGATTGTGTGTGTCGTGATCTCGCTAAAGTCAAGAGTCCCACCGGTCCTACTATTCAGCCTCAAGTCTGCAACAGGCTTAAGTCGGTTCTGAGTCAGTATCTCCTCCCTCTCCACCCTTCCTCGTCTCACCCTCAGCTCAGTGCCTCACCTGAGGCTGGATTACCCCCCCCCCCCCCCCCCACCCCCGAATCCGGTTTCACTACCTCACTGATCTAAGCTGCTGTCATGTCGTTGCTGAAGGGACCAAGATAATTTCTGTTTAATAAATTTCACAAGCATTATATCTGCCGTTCTGGACTCCTATTTGTTTGTTGTGTTTCGGAATGGAGGAAGAAATGAGCCGGGTTTCTTGAAAGATGCCTTTTTATTGAAACATCTATATACAATTTATCCGTTCTGCATATGTATACTGTAATATATAACATGGTACCTTTTTAATGTCACTACTGCTAATTGCTAAGTAATATCAGGAGGAAATTAAAGGTAAAGTTGACCACAAGAGTCATTAAATACACTTGGTCTGAGCATAACTGAGGCATTTACAAGAGCTGCATTCACTCTGACCGTCCATTGCTAGAGTAAATTAACCACATGAAAGTTACTGTTGCTAATATCATGAATTGTGGAATGTTTCTGCAATAGTGGGGTCATTTGTAATGCTGAGGTGTAGGGTACTTGTATTGCCAGTGATACAGTGACATTCATAGAGAAGAATGAGTCAGATCAACGTTACAAATGCTGATAAACGGATCTTGTATCTATCTACACATCCCAAATGATCCTGAAACTGATTACTACAAGTAATATTGATGATAATTCATCATAATTCAGTAATTAGCCACTATACTATGGTTAATGGGAATTTGCATTGAATGTGTTTTGGAAAGCTTAAATGTTAGCACTGCTCGTAAATTATGAAGAGCTCATCTTCTGAAATAAAGGGTAGTGAGACACAGTGGGATGCTTTCCCCTGATAGGACCGGGCTCCTCCAATCATCAGACGGGTCGTCCGGTTTAACCCAGTGTCCTCGTATCCGATTGGATCACAGATGACACCCTACCAAATAGATGCAACGTAAAGGCTTAACTGTCCGAGGTCTTTACCTGTGTTACATGGAAGCATTAATACCCGTTAATATCCACAATGAGAATTACAAAATGATATTTTTCTAGTGGTCTGGTAAAGTTGACACTTGGACATGCATTGTGCTTTCTGTTCGGCGTCCTGTGGTTACCTAGTATCTTCTCACCCCAGGGTGCCATCCCAGCAGTATCCTCACAACATATGGGGCTACCTCCTAGGGCTCTCCATCTCTGTCTCCATCTCTTCTAAAGTCTAACCTGACCCAGATGTCTCTCAAACCCTGGCCTGAATCTCCCCCACGCGGTGTCTACGGTCTGCTGAACATCTCCCCCCCCCCCCCCATGTGATGTCTCCCCTCAGGCTGGACTGGAGATGCGATCTCCCCTCAACTGAACCGTAATGTAATTTGTGCATAAACGTGTTAGCGCAATCCACGCATAGCATTCATACTTAGCATTCACTCATTCATAACCTGATCCACCCCCCCCCCCCCCCCCCCGGGCAGGGGAGACATTCCTCGGAGGTCTGCAGGGAGAGGGGGGGGGGGGGGTGGCTGTTTGATGGAGGGAGGGGAGGAGGGGGGCGGAGGAGAGGGGAGGGTGGAGGAGGATCACATGACGGCGCACTGGCTGGTGCCACAGCAGTCCCTGATGATGGCCCCGCCCGACCTGGTGATGAAGGGCTTGTTGGCCGGCGGCTCCAGTCTCTGGTGGGGCTTGGGGGGGGGCTTCAGACGAAGAGGAGGAAGAGGAGGGTTTAATTATTGACACACGGATGTGATCATACTGATTTTATAGAAAAAAAAAATACTAAATCAAACTTAATTTTCGGTTAGCAAATGTGTAGTTCTTAACGTGTGTGTGTGTGTGTGTGGGAGTGTTTGTGTGTGTGTGTGTGTATGTATATTAGGAGTGTAGTGTGTGAGTGGAGTGTAGTGTAGTGGTGTGTGTGTGTGTGTGTTCCCTCCAGTCTTTTCTCCTGTGACCTCCTTGCTGCTTACTCTGCGTCACTTTGAGCTTGTTTTCCAGCGGCCTCAGCTTCTGTCTCAGGAACTCGGCCATCTCCTTATCCTCCTCTCTCTCCCTGCAGCAGACAAACAGTCTGGCTCAGCCACGCTTTCATTCCACAGTGCAGATCGTTTGACTGTGTACATTATCACGACATTCCATGTATTTAATTAAGGGGTGATATTACGCCACCAGGTGTGAGTGTGATCAGCCATTACAAGCCGTTTTTGTGTTTTAGTGGGCGTGTCCACCTTGAAGTACGCTGGATAGATCAGTCTGCCAGCCTATCCCACATACTTCTAGGTGGACACGCCCACCAGTGATGTCACTAGGGCACAGGGAAAGGCAGATATTCAAACGGCTTGTAATGGCCGACCACACTCACACCTGGTGGCATTATATAACCCCTCTAACGAGCATAATAATCTACAATACCTGCTTTAAAATTCTCAATAAATTCGCTCAGAACATATATTTCCTAGATGGATTCAAAAACAAAATGTCCCCAGTCAACCCGCTTTACTTCCAACTGCTGCTGACAGACGCTGGAGGAGGGGAGAACACTAAATAGTGTTTATTGTTTCCAGCCCAACAATCTGTGAGACAACAGGCAGGTCGGCTCACAGCCGGGCT
>NC_136935.1:51430962-51445962 GCF_949987615.1 Pollachius pollachius | reverse complement strand
GCTGGTGTGTGTGTGTGTGTGAGTGTGACACCAGCATTAGCATAGTGTGTAGTGCTGGTGTGTGTTGGTTTGGTACCAGAAGCAGTGTAGTGTGTGTGTGTGTGTGTGACACCAGCATTAGTATAGTGTGTAGTGCTGGTGTGTGTGTGTGAAACCAGCAGTTGTGTAGTGTGTAGTCGTGCTGGTGTGTGTGTGTGTGTGTGTGTGTGACACCAGCAGTTGTGTAGTGTGTAGCCGTGCTGGTGTGTGTCTGTGTGACACCAGCAGCAGTGTGTAGGTCTGGTGTGTGTGTGGTTCCAGCAGCAGTGTGTAGGTCTGGTGTGTGTGTGGTTCCAGCAGCAGTGTGTAGGTCTGGTGTGTGTGTGGTTCCAGCAGCAGTGTGTAGGTCTGGTGTGTGTGTGGTTCCAGCAGTAGTGTGTAGCTCTGTGTAGTAGTATGTCGACGCTGTGAGTCATACGGAGAGTGACAGCGCTGCGTGAGAGTCCCTCCTGACGAGGTCCGTCGCAGCGCGCAGCGGAACACACCGGAGTCCATCTTAGTCTGATTCTCATGTGGGATCAGCGTTTGGTTTGTTTTACTGTAGTGCTGAGCATGCAGGTCAGCGTCTTCTCTGTGGATAAGGCACTCTCTCGCTCTGATTATCTCTCTGTCTATCTCATTCCATCTCTCTTTCTATCTCTCTCTCTCATTCTTTCTCTCTTTCTATCTCTATTTCTCTTTCTCTTTATTTCTCTCTCTCTCTCTCTGTCACTCACTCTCTCTCTCTCTCTCTCTCTCTCTCTTTCGCTCTCTCCTCATCCTAACTGGGTCTTTAACTGGGACCACTGGGCACCTCTCCAAGCCCCTCCATCACAGCACAGACAGCCTCATCTCATCCCTCAGATCGGAAACTTCTGTTAAACCAACGGAGGCCTCGTTATGAGAGACCACACCAGCTGGGGAAGAGCTTGAGATCTGCCCGACGACCGGACGCCCGCAAGGGCCAATCAGAGAGGAGCGGGGATATCAACACCATCGACCTGCAGGTTAAGCCTCTGATCCTCGCTGATGACTTCATCAGGACCTCATATTCACCCTCCATCGAGAGGTTAAGCTGCTGGACGATCGATAGACACCACGGCTGGACATAGGGGCTGTTTAACTCCGTAAAAAACATTTAGGAGTGAAGATCAGTCCCCAATTAAAGACCCAGCTTGAACGAGGAGAGAGAGAGAGAGAGAGAGAGAGAGAGAGAGAGAGAGAGAGAGAACACTGATCTTCTGAAAAACATTCAGAAGATCTGATCTTGTGAATGTTTAAAGACGTATTTTTGAAAGGTACAAACGAGTCTCTGTTCGACAGACCCGGTCGACGGCCCACCAAAGTGTGACGTTACTTCCGGTCCCGGTAGGATTACCCCGTTCCGTTGACTGCTCGCACTAATGGGAAAATCCATACGGGAAACCAGCGACCATAAATATGTTTGATGCCGACACTGTTGGGAGTTTGGGTTGGAGTGTTTAGACGCCATAGAGACTCCTGCTTAGTGATGTACAAGGAATAAGGCAAATAACTTGACTGACTTTGACGTTTCTTTACACTTTACATTGTGAGTAACATCCTTTACTATGTACCAGCTGTGGAAAAGTGTAAAGGATTTCCAAGGAGCGTCTTGTGTAAATCTCTGTACAGTAACAATCAAGATCCATGAAAATGTTCATGGGGAGTCCCTATTTTAATAAATAATACACAATCCAGAAAAACTTCCAAATGGACACCAGGTTAGAATCGATATAATATTAATATAGAGACAGCAGGACTGAATGGAGATCAGTTTAGATGTGACACACACAGCAGGACTGAGCGGTCGAACCCAGAGCCAAACTCACATGAAGCGCAGCTCGGACTCCCGACGGACTAGAACCTCTCTCAGCCTCTGGATACGGTTCATCTCCACCTCGATCTCATCTGGGGAGATGGTGCTCTCTGCCATGGACACGTCAGAGTGGCCTGGGGGAGGGGGAGGAGGGAGGGGGAGGAGAGGGAGGAAGGAGGGGAGGGGAGGAGGAGGAGGAGGAGAGGAGGGAGGGGAGGAGGAGGAGAGGGGGAGGAGAGGGGGGGAGGAGGGGAGGGAGGGAGGGGAGGAGGAGGAGAGGGGGAGGAGAGGGGGGGAGGAGGGGAGGGAGGGAGGGGAGGAGGAGGGGAGGGGGAGGAGGAGGAGAGGGAGGAAGGGGAGGAGGAGAGGGGAGGAGGGGAGGGGGAGGAGGAGGAGAGGGAGGGAGGGGAGGAGGAGGAGAGGGAGGGAGGGGAGGTGGGGGAGGCGAGAAGGAAGAGAGGGGAAGGAGGAGGAGAGGGGGAGGGAGGGGAGGAGAGGAGATGGGAGGAGGGGGGAGGGGAGAAGGGGGAGGATAGGAGGGAGTGAGAGAAGGGGGAGAAGGAGGGAAGGGGAGGAGGGGGCAAGGGGGTGGAGGCGAGAAGGAGGAGAGGGAGAGGAGGAGAGGGGGAGGGAGGGAAGGGGAGGAGAGGAGAGGGAGAGGAGGAGGACGAAAACACAAACAACAGAAAGTCAACTTCCACCTTAAGGCTGGTGGGGCCGTCTGCTGGAGCCCCCATCACAGCCCAGATGGTCCCTCGCTGTTTTCCGTTAAATGACTTGAAGCCACGAGGAGGAGGAAGGAGAGAAACCGCAGAAGCAGCAGAGAAAGGTCAACACGGCGGTGATCAGTGAGGTGTTCAGATGCCATCGCCGCCATGTATCCAAATACCTTTTAAAAAAAGGTTGATCCCCGGAAACTCACGTTGGCTGCTTCACTATAACTGTTTTATTGGTGTATCAAAGAGAGCTTACTTAAAGACTGTATTTTGTTCAAAGTGCCTCCACTTAAACTGTCTGTTATTAATCCATGCTCTCTCTACAAGTGAAGCCATGGCGTTAATGAGGAGATTGGCACTTAGCACACGAGCGGTGATTCACCTGAGCCACAGGGCGAATCATTCATCTCAGAATAGTTCATCATCGCCGCTAAACTAACACCTGCTATGAATAGATGCTGTTAACTGCAGACAGTTCACTGAAGCTTTTCATGACCAATTAACTGCTCTGACAGTGAGGGTGACGGGGGTTGTCTGACGATATGAAAAGGACGATAAGTCGCATGGACAGGAATGTGCGTCTCTCTCTGGAGATGGCGTTGTCTCGGGAAAGTAGAGTTAAATACCTGCCCTGTCCAATAGCTAGCTGGCCGGCTAGCTGACTGACTGACAGACAGACAGACAGACTGGGCCAAGTGACCAATCACACGGAGGGACCTGCTAAGTGCACGGATCAATGCAGTGACGGCAGCAGATGACCGAGTCCTCCCCTCCTCCTCCTCTTCCTCTTCCTCAATGAAGATCATATAAGGATTCATTCCGCATACTTATTTATTTAACTTACATTAATGCATACATTACCATGGTCAAATCAAGACATCCTTTGAATGATGAGAGTGGAGAATCAGAAAAGCCACAACGAATTATCAACTAATAATGAAGAAACGAAAGTATAGGTCAGGGAGTCTGTCCCTGTTAGTAGATCATTATTATAACAACATGTGCAAAGACGTATGGGACGTATTGACAAAGTACAGCAGATTGATTACTCATGCTAAACACGTATTTTTAAGTATTAATATGGTGAACTAAATTGTCTTAAATGTTTGAGATCATAACCTATGTTTCACTAACTTCTGCATTGTTAAATTGTCTCCAGCTGGGAGTTATTTGATTGTCTGCATGTATTTGTCATTGGTTTTCCTCAAGAGACAGACAGCCAGACTGATTATTCTCCATATATCACTGTATGCACCCATCTAATCTTGCGTCAGACCAGCTATGATACAGACTGTTTCTAAAGAGCCAGACTGATTGTGCTCCATATATCACTGTATACATCTAATCTGGCCTCAGACCAGCTACGATACAGTCTGCGCCTAAAAATAGCCCCTCTGTTTTCCTTCTCGTTGGAGATGAATTAATTAGTTTCCGTTTTATCCAAACCCTGCAGCTCGTATTCACTGTAACCAGTGAATCACAAGGAGTCCACATATACAGATTTTAAACGTCCTATGTGGTTTATATGACGTTAGGGTTAAACTTTGGGGTCTAATGCTTCCCCTTATCAGCGAAACAAACATCTGATGACTGGCAGCCGGCTCAAAGCCTCATGCCCCCGGCATCACAACACAGAGCAAGTTAGGAAATGCTCCATGCTGTGCACTTACAGAACTCATGTTTTCTGCAGCATATGAAACAAGGCCTTCTCAGACTTTGTTAAATAGTGTTTTTTTAAATTTATTTTTATAATAGGGCCTTTAGTTCCGCATGAACTCCATTAGGAACACATTGTTAGAGCCAGTGGTGTAAAAATAGGCCATCATGCAGATTTTTTTTTTCCCGATTAATTTGAATGACAACCTTTTTATTGATTAAGAGGCATACATTGTGATGGTATCCAGCGGTGTATGATTGCATGTGTTCACCTTTGTCTGTGGTCCACGCTGTGTTGGACACGGCCCCGTAGCTCCTCAAAGCGCGCTCCGTCTCCGAAATCGATTTCTTTAATTCCATATCGGGACGTCGATGTGATCAGGATTCACCAAACCCAAATCGCGTAACTGCAAACTCTTCTCTGACGATGAGTCGACCTGCTCTCTGATCTGTAGACCCTGTTTCTAGAAGCTTCAGTTTCGCCTGGTAACAAGGTTCCTCCAGCAGCAGCGACCCGCGACTCTGAGCATCTTCACCACCCAGCCTCCGGATGAGATCCCGCGAGGCGTGGGGAGGGAAAGCACGCGAGAGTTGCAACGCAGTGCGTTGGGCTGGATGCTAATGAGGTGAGGAGAGCGACTCATCCCGTCTGTGGTGGAGTCACCCTAGACTGGCACTGAGTCAGCGGCGAAGTAAGAGTTGAAAAGGATAATTCTACACCTTCTTTTTATGCTAATAATACACATACCTGGAAGGTGATAAGCCCAATAATGAACAACTGAACGCATATTAGATCCCTATTTGGGTAGAGAGAGAGAGAGAGAGAGAGAGAGAGAGAGAGAGTGTGTGTGTGTGTGTGTGTCTGTGTGTGTGGGTGGGTGGGTATGTGCGTGTGCGTGTGTTGGATTGCTGCAGAGCTCAGAGAAAAGAGAAACTGACGAGAGAAACATGTTAACAAGTGCAATGTTATGTGACCTGTGACTGTAGTGAATCTCCTTCATAGACACACAGCCCGACAGTTGGGTAAGAATAGAGCGTCTCTGTGGCCGGGTCAGTGTGTACCCGCTGGGGGCTGCAGAATGCACGCACACTGCCTTATTTATAGCTGCATGAAGTTCAGTTTACTGAGAGAGAGAGAGAGAGAGAGAGAGGGGGGGGGGGGGGGGGGGGGGGTAGAGAGAGCAAGAGAGTGAGAGAGAGAGGGGGGGGGGTGTAGAGAGAGCGAGCGAGAGAGCGAGAGAGAGAGAGAGAGAGAGAAAGAGAGAGGGAGAAAGAGAAGGATAGAGAAGGGAGAGGGGGAGGGAGGGGAGAGAGGAAGGAAGAGAGGGGAGAGAGAGAGAGAAGGGAGAGAAAGAGAGAGGAGAGGGGGGAGAGAGAGAAGGGTGAGAGAGGGGAGAAGCCTTATCCACAGAGAAGATGCTGACCTGTATGCTCAGCACTACAGTAAAATAAGACAAACCAAACGCTGATCCCACATAAGTATCAGACTAAGATGGACTTCAGTGTGTTTCTCTGATCTACATTCAGAGACAGAGAGACAGAGACACAGGAGGATGGATTAGTTTAGAGTTTTATTTGGAAACCAACAGAACTGATGTAGGCTTTGCAAATAACCTGTACCGATTGTGAAAAATCAAGCTATAACACAGAAAAACCTTTTTATTCTATCATCACCAATTCAAATGGTTAAAGCCCTTGATATTTATGATCTGAAATTAATATTCTACATCAATAAAAATATATTATTTCTTGGCTTGTATAAATCGCACCAAGTGGCATTAGATCAATGTTGAGCAGTAAGTTATCCTGTTCAATAAATAACAATGTGCTTTGAGGATCATTTCCATATCATCATGGTGTGAACAGTCACCTGGTGATGTAGCTGTGATGGAAGACCATTACATCACAAGTAAAACATCGCCCCTTTGTGTTTGATTGACGTCACAGAGATATGTTACAGTGATGTGACTATTAGGGATTACCTTTCCTTTCTGTGTCTTAAGGAACGAATGGAATGTTATATACAAATACAAAACAACATTATATTAATATCATATATATTATCAGAGTAAATCTATCCAGCTGAATTGAGATAGCTGCCACTCCACACAGTGGAAACACACTTTCCAAAGATACTTTTTTATACAAAGTCGGCCTTTATAATTATATTTCAATATTAAAACAACAACAACCTATTACTTTACTATTGCAGTGTTGATGCAGAGCTGCTTGAGTACTGTCTAAGAGAGCACCTCCTTCATCTGTAGAGAAAGGCTGGATGAGGTTACATGTTGAAGTGTCAAGGCATTCAACTCAATACATTAAATTACTGCTTTACATTAAATCACACAAACCACACCTGGATAGACAGATTTCAACTAGAGATGTTCCGACACAATTTTTTCTGATTCCTAAACTTGAGTAACGGCCGATACAGAGTATATACCGATACAGCATCTAGCATTGTAACTTGCTCTTATTTAAGGGTTCTCTTACTCAGCCGGTTCACTTACTGTTGACTGTCAGAATACGTTCATATTCTTGTAGTTAAGCGTCCACGCATCCATGGTTTTCCAACATGGTGGCTAAAACACACAGAGATGACACGTTTCCCATTCCGACTCTCCGCCTCAGACCGTTAACGAATGCAGCGTAACACCGGAGTGTTTGTGATGTTCTCCGTGTAGTAAACTAGTCATGTGATGGTATCGGATCGGCGCATAGACTTGCGTACTCGCTGATACCCGATACTGCATTTTAGGCAGTATCGGAGGAATTCCCGATCCTGGTATCGGTATCGGAACAACTCTAATTTCAACCACGATTCATTACGTTGGCTGTACCGGCTAAAACTCTTCTCAGTTGGCCTTTGTGTGCCCAGCCTCCACCGCCCGTTCCTTCCTGACCAGAACCTCCTCTTCTCCTTTGGAGGTGACCCCACTCTGCGGGGCCCCGGTCCCCGGTTCCCCGCCCGGCCCCGCCTCAGCCCGGCGGGCCAGGGGCCCGGAGATCCAGGCCAGGGCAGCGCTGGCGGTCCCATCGCCGCTCTGCCGCGAGAAGCAGAGGAAGGTGGCCCAGACGAAGGCACAGCAGCCGGTGAAGGAGGTCCGCACGTAGAGCGGCACCAGGGCGAAGTTCACACACTGGGGACACAGAAGAGAGGTAAACGGACTGGACTGCATTCATACGGCGCTTTTCTAACCAGTGTCCGCTCAAAGCGTGTTACAATACTGCCTCACATTCACCCGTTCATCCACACATTCACACACCGACGGCGGAGTCAGCCACACAGGGCGACAGCAAGCTGGTCAGGAGCAGTCGGGGGGGGGGGGGGGCGTCTCGCTCAGGGACACCTCGACACTCCGCTAGGAGGAGCCGGGGATCGAACCAGCAACCTTCCGGTTACCAGCCAACCCGCTCTGCCCCTAGGGGCATCAGGGCAAAGTTCACACACTAAGGACACACACTCAGACGCAGAAGCTCTGCCCATGTTGTTTTGTGTAGGACTCAAGTTTGTCCTCGGAAAAGATTCACAGTAGTTCCTGTAATCTCAGTGTCCAATGCTATTTTTTGAATCCGATAGTTGTCATGTATGAGATCGAGCAATACTTTAATTTTGAATAATGTTATTAATAAGCGCCTACATTTAAGGACCAACATTCAGATCCTATTTTTTTTGTCACATTGGGTGCACATAGAAAGATTATGCTTCGTTTTTGACTGCTGGCAAGCGCTTAAAATAGCGAACTAGTAATTGTATTACAATCACAGTAGTAATTGTAGTTATGTGTGGTGCGAAAAGATCCTAAACAGGACACGTGGGCACCCTGAAACAGAGCAGCATGGAGCTGTCAATCAGCTTCCCAGATGTCTGTCTGCACGAGGCAGTCCGTCAGCCTTGTGCTGACAGACAGCACGCTACCAGCAGGCTGCCGTCACGTGGTGGATTCCCCTTAAGATATTCTGGTGCGTGTGAAAGTTGCATTACTTAGATTAGTGCAGTTGATATTCTGAGCGGCACAACATATAGACTTTACATTGATCGTCCTTCCTGCTTTACCAACACGTTCATTATATCAAAAGATCAGTGATTTTTTCTTTTACATTTTTTTATTACATTTTTGCTGAAGCTTTTATCCAAAGCAACTCACAACCATTCATTCACACATTCACACACACCGACGGCGGAGTCGACCCCTCAGGGTGACAGCCAGCTCGTCAGCAGCAGTCAGGGTGAGGCGTCTCGCTCAGGGACACCTCGACACTCCGCTAGGAGGAGCCGGGGATCGAACTAGCAAGCCACTCTACCTCCTGAGCTACTGTCTCACTTTTACCTGCACGAAGGGCCAGAACATCAGTCCAGTCTGAAAGGAAAGAGAAATCAGGTTGAGTCACTTTAGTATCAAGTTGCTCAAATCTGTTGATCATTAAACTCAAGCTATGCATTGTGGTATGCGAGTCCATTCTGACTAATCTGATCTTTTCCCAGACCTACAGTTCTTTCACCCATTCCTTCCTGTACTGTTGATGTTTAAAATAACACGTAACTACATTACTCATTACTCATGCCCATACCCAAATAAAGTATATAGAAATATAAAGGGTATAGTGTAAATAAAGACTTAAAGAATTAACACAAACACAAAATACTGGAACTACAACTTCATCATAAAATGCTTCAAGTTATTTTGATTGCATTGTCATTTGGTATTTTAACAAACATAAGAGATAACTGTATAAATGCGTAACTACTTAAGTAGTTACTAAAGTTAGACATCTGCCAAGTAGCCTGTGGCGATGTCCACGCTGCCTTTGTGTAAAAACTGGTACGATTATTATATCCTTGGATCAATCTCAAAATGGGTTAAAAGTTGAGTTCAGGGAGACAGAAAGGTACCCAACATTCTGGGGTCTCCCCCCCTACCCCCCTTCTCCCCGCTCGGCCCCCTGTGGTTTATGGTCACCAGACAGCCACGATGTTTCTCCTCCTCTCACCTTGTAGGTGTTCAGGAACTTCTCTCTCCAGTCCTGAAAGATGTCCGGTTTCCCCTCCAAGACGCTCATTCCTGATCCAAACATCAAACGCGTTCACTTTGACGATATATATTTATATTGATATAGTGCAGAAATGTCCAAAATTAAGACAATAAAAAACACACATATATATCAATACTTTACCGATTATTATTATTAATTTACATTTTTTGCGTTCCCTTTGGAAACTGAGTTAAGCTCTGTGTGACCTTAGGCCTATATAACAATATATACAGTATATCAGGAATGAGTGAGCTATTGGATACATTGTTCAAGGTCCATTTGGTTACTTGGTTTTTAACTCGTAGGCCTATTTAACAAAGTGACTGATGTTGTTGAATATGAAACGTCTGTAAAGAGTTCTTTGGTACCATAATGTAACCCGCTGCTCTCTCAGTCTGTACCGACCTGTGTAGAACACGGACGTGGCCAGCGGCGCCGCGGTGGTCTGGTCCAGGAGCAGTTTACGCACGACCATCCGGGCGGAGTTCCCGGGGAAGCTCCGCTCCAAGAAGCGCATCCAGAAGAAGTTGAAGTTCCCGTGGAAGCTGAAGGCGATGAGGGCCACATTCCGAGTGTGTCTCCAGTCAATGCCCTTCTCCTTACGTGTGAATAACTGATGTACGAAGTCTCCTCCGGCGAAAAGGCATCCGTACATGGTCACGTTGGTCACCCATGGGAACCGTCTCACTTGCCTCACCAATGCGTTCACCATATTCTCGGATGGAGGAGATGGTAAACGTGTAAAGCGAAACGAAACGACTCCCTAACCGTAGGAACGATCCTCTCCACAGAATATAGAAATCATTCAGCGGTCGTTCGTACAGCATTCCCCATATCCTTCACATTCTCGGTTAATAAGAAAGGTATTTAATAAAAAATAAAAAAGGCCGTGTATAGTACAGCGAATAACTGCATGGGCCTACCGTAAGAAACACTTAAACCACATAAGTGTGTGAGTGTGTCAGCAGCCGGTGCAGAGGACTGGTGAAGGTGTTCTGGCGGCAGAGCGCCGCTGGTGGTCGTGCGTAAAACGGCGCGTCACGAGCACGTCGAGGGCGGGCCCAACTGACTGAAATGATAAATGGACAAGCTACATTCATAAATACAAATTATATTTTGGAGAATAAATATTGAATTTGTTAAGCCTGTGTATAAATTAAAATATTTACATATATAGTAAATATCCGAAAATCTGTTCAATTTTATTTGTAAAGTCCTTAACAGGTAGTTTGAAAGGGCTTAACAGGCCATATATATATATATTTATGTTGTCACGATTTGCAGTTATACCTACATAGCTGTGGTTTAACTGTCATGATTTGCTGATTTATGCAAAATTATAAAGCAGTCAGTAACTATACTGACTATTCAGATCCCAGCAACAATTGGGGAAAATGTAGATATTGTCTTGATATACTTAATATATCCGAAAACAAATCGGCAACAACTGAACAGGTACAGTAAGACTTTTATTGCGATGGCATCGGGATTGCAGACATTAGGCTTTTGTCATTTTAACTCTCTGCACTGGGGCCGGCCAGTGAAATCTTAAAACTCCATATTAGTCGCACTGAAACAACGTATGTGCCAACACGTATGTACCAACACGTATGTACCAACACGTATGTGCCAAGTCTTTCATTGAGTTCCACTCCAACAGCAAGAACAATATTTATAAAAACACAAAGAAACACAAAAGACTGAGACATGGCATTCGAGGGGGGGGGTTCAGAGGTCACAGTGTCTTCAGAGAGCGAAGAGGCAACACTGTCCTCATCCCGTGACGGGGTTCTTCAGCAGAAGGGGTTTGTGGGTCGGTGTCGGGGCGTCACTGGGGGGGCACTGGACCCAGGCCCCCTGCTCCGTCCGGCTGAAGCACTGCGGCTGACCGCCCGGGAACAGCGCCTCAGAGCTGGGGTGGTGCAGGAGGAAGGCGATGGTGGACTTCATGTGCTGCACAAAGTGGGGCGGCTCCGCCGTCGGCGAGGTGGACAGGAACTGTGGGGGGGGCAGGGAGGTCAGGCGATACGCCAACAGCATTTGGAAAACATAGCATTGTGTAGCGTCTTACCCTAGTACGTCCTGGCACTAAATGTACGCACTTATTGTGCAATGTATGTCCTGGTACTTAATAATAGTACTTAGCATTGTGTAGCATCTTACCCTAGCTATCTCTGTTGTGTACGGGGAATGGGTTAACCTAGTGATGGTTAGTGCTTGGCACTTGGTTCTATGAACATCCTTACTGTACCGACAGAGATATATTGTTGTTTCTCTTTCTTCTGACAAATGTAAGTCGCTTTGGATAAAAGCGTCTGGTACATGCCCTGAATGTAAATGTAAAGGATGTCCTCACGGTGTTGACCATAGCCTTTCAGACTTTTACCTTCAGGATGGTGTCATCGCTCTGGGACATCCAGAAGGCGATGTCCAGATCTCCGGACCACTTACACGGACCGATCTTCACCAGGCCGCGACTCGAGTCGTAGATGTCAACCATCTGGAAGTCAAACACTTGTTTTGATTCAAGACTAAACAGTGGGTGGGGGTCTCTCTCTCTCTCTCTCTCTCTCTCTCTCTCTCTCTCTCTCTCTCTCTCTCTCTCTCTCTCTCTCTCTCTCTCTCTCTCTCTCTCTCTCTCTCTCTCTCTCTCTCTCTCTCTCTCTCTCTCTCTCTCTCTCTCTCTCTCTCTCTCTCTCTCTCTCTCTCTCTCTCTCATAATATATGGTTACGGTCAGTACTGCCATCACACAGAGGGGGCGGTGTTGAGGTGCTCATTAGCGCTCATTAGCAACAGCTGAGGCTGCAGGTGAGACTCAGGAAGTGAGACTCTGTGGAGGTGGCTCTCCACGGGTGAGACTCCAAGTGTGTGTGTTTAACACAGACGACGCACGGTTTGGTTCAAGACACTACAATGAGAGAACTTTAGGGTTGTAAATACACAGGGAAATGACTGATTGAAAGAGCAGGCTGGTCACCTGACTGACGGTTCACTCCACACCGAGAGGAGGGGTCACTAAGAGGGAGCTCTTCGCCTACGGTGGCTGTGGACCTGCAGTGAGGACCTCTCAGCTACCCCCCCCAGGTAGGTAAGATTGAATTCACCCAGGGAAAGTTCAGGAACATACCTCAAATTGAACGCACCACGTAGGGACAGACATTAGGTTAGGGGCTCTCTACCCAGATAAATAACGAGTGTGGTAGGTCTACTTTGTAACAAAGCAGACAATCGCTCACGACCACGATGGGAAGGGAAGGCCGATCATCTATAGAGCGCCCTACCCCCCTACTCTATAGATCTATAGAGCGCCCTACCCCCTACTCTATAGATCTATAGAGCGCCCTACCCCCTACTCTATAGATCTATAGCGCGCCCTACCCCCTACTCTATAGATCTATAGAGCGCCCTACCCCCTACTCTATAGATCTATAGAGCCCCCAACCCCCCTACTCTATAGATCTATAGAGCGCCCTACCCCCTACTCTATAGATCTATAGCGCCCCCAACCCCCTACTCTATAGATCTATAGCGCACCCTACAGACAGAGGCAGAGGCCATGATCTACAATGATGGCCCTGAACCCCGTGTTAGTGATTGAAGCTCCCAGTGTTCAGTACCTGTCCTCCGGTGAAGGTCCGAGCAGAGCGCAGCTCCTCTGCGGGGCCTTTCTGAGGGAAGGAGGCGGGGAACACCTCCCCCGTGTTCACGTTCACCCCTGGACCCGGAGAGGCACACATCAACCCCCGAACAACACACAGGGTGAACCCGCTGCGGACCGGGCCACTAGAGACCATCTCTAGGGGTATTTTACCGATACCGGCTCTGATTCCTGAACTTGAGCATCAGCCGATACCGAGTTTATACCGATACAGCAGCATTGTAACTTCTAACAACACTTGTTCTTATTGAAGGGTTCTCTTAGGAGGCCAAAATATAGTCGGTTCACTTACTAGAATCATTTACATTTATAATTATTATTTATAATAATACATGTGCATTCTTGCAGTTAAGCTTCCATGCATCCCTGCTATCCGACTTGGAAGCTCGAACGCATGCAGGTCGGAGAAGACGCAGTTCCCATTCCGACTTTCCACCTCCGACTGTTAACAACAAAGCAGCAAAACACCGTAGTGTTCGTGATGTTCTCTGTGTAGTAAAGGAGCTAGTCATGTGATGGTTTCAGATCGGTGCATAGATTTGCGCACTCGCCTATACCCGAGACATTTCTAATACTGGTATCGGAACAACTCTAAGCAGGCTTTTATTACAGAGTGTTATTACCTATTCCATAGACCACAGGGCGGTGGGTTCCTTCCACCATCACGTCGTTCATTTCTATCGGTGTCGGGAGAGAACAAGGTGAAACCAGATCAACAATCGACATGTATAAGAATATAGACAGACACTGAGGTTACAAGGTCAAAGGTCATAGGTCATGTTTACCTGTAATGCAGCATGTCTCTAGATGAATGACCTCTTTCAGCTTGTGGAACGCGGCTGTAAAATCAATTATAAAAAACATTTTATTTGGTATGTTAATCGCACACGGAGTAGACCCATTTAAACTTAGCTTAGTGTAGAATCTTATCCTAGCTATCTCTGTTGTATACGGGAAATGGGTTAACCTAGTGATGGTTAGTGCTTGGTTCTATGAACATCCTTACTGCACCGACAGCGATATATTGATGTTTCTCTATCTTCAGACTAACAGACTTATTGTAAGTCCCTTAGGATAAAGGCGTCTGCTAAACGCCCTGAATGTGAATGTGAACCTGTCCTACCCAGTAGGCTAAGGCTGAGCTTCTGGGAGGTCTTCGACTCGTCGTTGAACCCCCCCACCAGGTGGAGCTCCAGTCTGCAACAGAAGAGGAGACCGCAGACAAGATCACATCCCTCCGTAGCGCGCAGCTCTCAGTGAGAGATTGTTAATACTGCACACATCTAAAGCCTCTCACTGTGAAACCTTTACTTCCTTATGGCTCATTTATTGTGGGTTTTGAGAAAAAAAAAAAAGACTTGCCCTTTGGAAAAGTCCAACAAAGTTACTTGAACATTGTGCTGCTCATTCTACCTTTGAGGCATATTGGTGTCATTCCATACATGTATTCAAGCGACTATCATAAAAAGGAAAGCAGGAATAGCAGGAAGTGAGTCTGAGTGGAGGCGGGCGTGAGCTGAGAGACAGAAGCCAGCAGGAGCAGGAAGTTAAAGTGCAGCCCGGAGCAGCTTCAGGGTGTGTAGGGTGGGTGGTTCGAACCTGCCCTCCTTGCTACGGTGGGAGAGGGACGTGACAGCTCGCACAATAAGGGGGACTTCGCTCCAGGTGCTAGAGCCGTCACAATGAGCGAGGCAAACGGCTCCGCTGCCTGACAAACAACAAGAGGACAACTTAATGACGCTCCGCTGACACACAGCAGAGATGAGACTGTGGAGGCGCAGCGGACGAAGCCTTGTACCTGTGTGTCGCACCACGACTAAGTGGCAGGTGGTGGCGTCATCGGATCCGAGGACAGAGACAGCGTCTGGGGTCAGAGCGCAGCAGAGGGATAATTACAGTTATGGTAAATGGACTGCATTTAAACAGCGCTTCTTCAACCAGTGTCCACTCAAAGCGCTTTACAGTACGGCCTCACATTCACCCATTCATGCACACATTCACACAGCGACGGCGGTGTCAGCCACGCAGGGCGACAGCCAGCTGGTCAGGAGCGGTCAGGGGGGGTGTCAACACGCTC